>NC_051227.1:792208-842208 GCF_015220715.1 Pygocentrus nattereri | reverse complement strand
CTATGGGTTTTGCTCTGTCCTTGACCAGCTGGCATGTGCCAAGCATCTTCCTCCAACCCCTGCAGGACACACACACAAACTACTTAGTCACAGTACTCCAGCCCACAGGACAGGGGGGAAAAGTCGCAGAACAGAGATCACAATACAGAGACACACACAAACACAGCTGGATATGAGGGTTTGAGAATGTGAAGAATGCACGGACAGCGCAACACTCAAACCACAGAACGCTAGGAGTCGAAATGAGGGTCCGGCCTAATCACCTACTCACACATAGTACAAGTGCTTGTGCCAGTACACCGTATAACATCAGAATAAAAACAAGTCAACACCAATACAAAAAACAGAAGATGAGCTTGAGCGAGTCAGAAGAACAAACATCTGGCTCCAGATCTCTCCTTAACAGCCCCAGCTGTCGTATGTAAATTCTACCACCAGCAAACCCAATTTAATTTAATGTAGTGTCGATTAGCCACACCAGGTGTTGGATGCTGACTATTAATACTGGACCTCCTTAAGGAGAGGATTAGAGGAACAGATGGTTCTAACCATCTAACCATGCAGAAGCATCGCGACGTTCACTCCGCGATCTTACAAATCAGCTCTTTTTCCAATTCTTGGCACAACTGTTTTAAAAATGAACAAAGGATTCAACAGATGTGTTCAGTCAGATGTGTATACTGAATGTTTTCCCAATCACCCAATCAGATTTTAGGACCAGAATATAATTTTATAATAATTTTATATTTAAAAAATGTATCATTTTATACATTTTTACAATGGCAGTACAGCCTATGACATGAGTCCAACTGTTTCTCTGGAGATGTATGCTCCCTCTTTAATTTAAGCTAATCTAATTTAATCAAATTTATTCAAATTTAATCTAATACAAGACCTTGTACATGTACATTAGTTTAGGGTTAAAACTAAGCTCTAAACTAAGCTGAAACGTCACCGATAACCAAGGGATTTTATCTTTTATTTCAAAAACTGTGGAAAATCATCTTAGAACTGTGAAAGGTCAAGTGGGTCAAATGGCTTACACAATAGATACCCTGCAGAATGCCAAAAACAGGTCACTGCACACCTTGTTTCTCCGATGGTGACTTCATAGGTAAAGGAAGAAGTTAACGTACATTAATTTATAATAGGCTGATGTTAATATACTATAATAAGTCATATAATTGAATAATTGATTTCCCCCATTGGTCCATTCATTCACAAATTAATGCAAGGTTTTGCTACAACGTAATGATGTACTACAGTTACTGTACGATTATGAAGATAAGAACTTCACGGAACAAAAAGTGCACAGAAAAACCGTACAAGACATAAGATATTAGGTCAATGTTGCTGCTGTTGCTGAATAATCTTGACATTTACAGCACGGCACAGTTTAGACAAATAATTTTAAAGTACTAGAGCAAGATATATATACACACACACACACACACACACACACACACACACACACATACACATACACATATATATATATATATATATATATATATATATATATATATATATATATAAACACATACACATATAAAAACCCACACCATGATCCCCCCTCCACCAAACTTTACACTTGGCACAATGCAGTCAGACAAGTACCGTCTCCTGGCAACCGCCAAACCCAGACTGGTCCATCAGATTGCCAGACGGAGAAGCGTGATTGGTCACTCCAGAGAACTCGTCTCCACTGCTCTAGAGTCCAGTGGCGGCGCTTTACACCACTGCATTCCACGCTTTGCATTGCGCTTGGTGATGTAAGGCTTGGATGCAGCTGCTCGGCCATGGAAACCCATTCCATGAAGCTCTCTACGCTGTTCTTGAGCTGATCTGAAGGCCACATGAAGTTTGGAGGTCTGTAGTGATTGACTCTGCAGAAAGTCGGTGACCTCTGTGCACTATGCCCCTCAGCATCTGCTGACCCCTGTCTGACCCTGACTCTGTCATTTTACGTGGCCGTCCACTTCGTGGCTGAGTTGCTGTCGTTCCCGATCACTTCCACTTTGTTATAATCCCACTGACAGTGGACTGTGGAATATTTAATAGTGAGGAAATTTCACGACTGGACTTGCTGCACACATTTGTAGAAGCAGTCTGCAGGCCTAGGGGCTTGGTTTTATACACCTGTGGCCATGGAAGTGACTGGAACAGCTGAATTCAATAATTTGGATGCGTGAGGGAATAATTTTGGCAAGATAGTGTAAAATTGATACAGCATCTTATCGCAATATTTTGCAGGGCAATATTCTATCAATACACAACGTATTTTATTATAGAAATTGGTAATACAAATAATTATTTTCGGTACAAGAATAACAGAATCAATTGCTTTTTCAGTCCACCAGATGGTGCTGAGTTTATTCTGGTGAGGTCAGCAGAACTACACATTAAACTATGACCAGAAAATCTGCAGAAAAAAAATAAATGAATTAATGGTAAGTGGACTGGTCAAAACCAGAGTGTAATTTCACTGGACCAATGTTCAAGACTGAGACTAGCCAAAGCACAATTACTACTGAGTGTGAGAAAAATGCCTGAGTCCTGACTCAAGTCCCAGAGCAGACTGAAGTACCAACAGTAACATCACCTAACCCTGCCTAAGGAGGCCGCATTTTAGCCTGGCTTGCCGTCATTGTACATACTAATTTACATACTTCCAAACAAAACTACGTTACAGTCGCCAAATGGGTGATTAGAATAATTAAGCTGTGAATTATTCTGTGATTTATACGGTGAGTCAGTAGGTCAGTAATCAAAAACCCTTGCAGTGGCATGATACAAAAAATGGCCTCAGTATGAATCTCGAGAAATATTCCTCTGATTTCTGTCAAATATTAATGATGACACAAAAATACGGAGAAAGCTCTACATGAACCTGTTGAAGTACATTCAAAAATCTGCGTTATATTTTACCCCAAGTTAGTTTGTCACTACTCAGGAGGACAGAAAAGGTATTTGCATTTGACAGTGCTGAATCGATTACTAATAAATAAAAATCAAATGTCTTCTGTTAGACTAAGGCCAAAAACATGCACAATATTCAGAATTAACTCCACCACAGCAATAGACCAGCACATGGCTGCCAATCGGGTTCTCTCAACTGGTTGTAGCTTGGGGTCTTCCCAGGCCTTACCTATCACCAGAATGACCTACTAAAGCTCATTTCATCTCCTAAACATGATGCCTTCAAATGAGTCTCAGACGGTAATCAAGAACCACCAGCAGCTTTCTGACATGACTTGGCAAAAAACACTGATCAAATCACGTGGTCCTCAGTTAGTTTGATTTAAGTCATTTAAATCAATCTATAAAATCTATAAAATGGCATCATGCACTGTTCTTTGAAAACTAGACACACTTTATCATTCTGCCATCCGCTTTGCCACTAATGCACCTTTCAATACTCATCACTGTGATCTCTATAAACTGGTGGGCTTGCCTTCACTTCATACTCGGCGGCTCCCTCATTGGTTTCACTTCATCTACAAGACGATCTTGGCCATAACACCACCATATCTGTCGTCTCTTCTTCACGTAGCCAATAATAAATATGGCACAAGTCAAGTGAATACATCAAGCTCACCATTTTTCAGCAGCAAATGATTGGAATACTTTACAAACCACCCTTAGACTTGCATTTTAACACCTCTTACCACTTTCAAGCATACAATTAAACATACAGTAGTAGACTGTTGCTCTTGTTAATAATCATGGATAAAAATAATGCACATACTCATACATACTCATTTTTCTCTATCCTTACTTCTGCTTTTTCATATTTTTTTGTTTGTTTTATGTAAATCTGTATTTTTTTGTTTGTTTTGTTATGTTTTACTTTTGGTATGTATACTTGCTTTTGTATGTTTCTGTTTTTATGTGCCATGGACCTATTTTCATTGGGGCCTTTCGGCCAGGTCATGTTTGTAAATGAGAACTGGTTCTCAAACATTTTACCTGGTAAAATAAAGGTTAAAAAACAAAATAATTCCCGAATAATTCAGTCCCTGAGCTGACAGGAAGCAGGGATCACGAGGTCTACGATACAAAGCTTGCCATTTTATTTAGCATCCAAAACTATACTTGTGGACACGACTTGTGGTAGTTTTTATATGTGGATCATAGAAAAACGCTTTCGGTGGGGACTTCATCAGGCAGCGTGATCAATAATCATACCAGTCCATGCTGGAACCTTCTGTGAGGGCGCTTTCAGAGGAGGACGCCTGGCTCCTTCTCCACCCTGTGAGCAGTCCTGACTCAGGAACTTTGAACGGCTTTGTTTACATCTTAAACATTTAATCAGGCAGATATTTTGAAGAAATGGCGCGGTTCACCAGTTATCCTGTTAGAAGGCCCTGTAAAGCGCAGTTAGCTGAATTCGGCGCCACTGTTATTCCTTTACTTATCTAGCTCTGTTATCTGTGTTCACTAGTCAGGCCTGGCCGGTGGAGGAAGCTGACGCGGGTTTGCTCTTCAGTTACCAGCTAGTTCGTTCATTACAGGCGCATAGTCGGAAGAACATTTCCAGAACATTTCTATATATATATATATATATATATATATATATATATATATATATATTTCTATATGCGTTTCTTTTCGTGCGTCGTCTTTCTTTCAGAAACGCACCTCGGAGCGAGCGGAGCGAGAAAGCCGGAGACACGGATGAAGCCGCGCCGCCTCGGCTGGCCGGCGCTGTCCCTTCGCGGCCTGGAGCTCCGCTGTCTTTATCCCAAACTTCCAGTCACAAGCAGCGGGCTTTCCCACAGCACTGTCGGCTCAGAGACACGCCACGTCGGATTATTCAGCTTATAAACTGATTTGGTTTCACTTGATTTCATCACCGAGCTGCTACAAGCCGGAAGAAAACAAAATGACGACGTGAGTCACGTGACACTGAGCGGACGCTCACAAGTTTACCAACGCGTATTTACAGCGTGATGACGCGGCGTCGCGAAACAGTAGCTCAAAAAACAAACGCGCGTTTAAAACACTGGAACCAGTTCCTCGGAATGGTCTTTATAGAGCTTATAGAAGGAGAACGGCCCCGGGTCCACAGGCAGCCCGACTCGCCTTCAGTCCAGACCGCCACAGAAAACCGCTAGAATGGTCACGGACCCCCGCCTGCTGGCTGTCCACGCCGTGTTTTACGGTAGTTTTGACCCGAAACGCACTATAATCACTTTTATTTAAACACGTTCATGGCGGAGGGATACACGAAGGGCGCAGGCAAAATAACCGTTTCTCTTTTTTTCCATTGAGCACTATTTTACCAGCTGTTTCTGTCTCATCATGAAAGGGTTAAAGGTTTTGAGCTGTAGCTCTGACTGACCGATATTTTATTTGTTGGATGATATGTAAGCGCCACAATAATCCTTTTTTGTCATCTGTGATATGTTTGGGAAGTCCAGTCATTACGATGTTCACACATCTCTTTGCTATTAGATAGGAAGCTATTTTCACTATAGATTTCACTGCAAGTGAGCTTTAATAGCAGTGAGTAATAATATGCATTCTATTACCCATCTGACACAATGGAATCCATATAATTGCCTGTAGTTAAACGTCTCAAAGGAGATGGTAACTGGTTCCCCAAAGCCCCAGTCCACCGACCACAATCCAGCTACAATCAAGGGGTAATATATATAATCAATATATATATATATATATATATATATATATATATATATATATATATATATATATATATATATACGATGAGGCGGGCGCATACGCTGAGAGAAGCGAGATTTTTTAGGGGCAAATCTAATAGCAGGGTCTAGACAAACAGGGTCAAAGAGCCAACACGGAGAGATGGAGGAACAGACATAACGAAAAGGAATACAGACTAAACACAAAAACAGAGACTAGGAAAAATAACAGGCCAGAAGATACAACGCCAAACAACACAATGCAAGCAATACAATACAAAGACCAGCAAACTAAAAGGGGAAAACACAGGGCTTAAATACAGAAACAACTGGGGTTAACAACACACAGGTGGAAAACAGGTGAGAACAATCAAGGGCGGAGTCTGGAAATAAGGGGGGCAGGACTGGGAAAAAATCAAACAAGGAGTCACATGGACAAGACCGCAACAAAACAAAAGCACATGGAGGACTGGGAGGGGCCAATATATATATATATACTACTTATCAGACATTTTGTTATTAGAAGGTTAAAGGCACTGAGCATCTCTGTTACTGTTATATCTGTACTGAAAAATTGTTCAGTTGGTTCTTCTCTGTCTTGAAAGTGGTGGATATTATCAAACATGCATGTGTCACTCATACTCCTCAGGCTTTTTTAATAACTCAACACCCTGAATCACCCACTACACTCATCTTTCACCCTACATCCATCTGGATGGAGATAAAGAACACTTACCTGGAAAAAACATCTGATTTGCCAAAGGACATGTTTTCCTGAAAACATGAAAATATGAAAAATACACACACCTCTGCACATTTTAACACACAAAGTCTGTTTGCTGAACATTTTGGAAAAAATTTAAAATGTGGCACTGCAAAACAGATCATTAGGTCAACCTATGAAGTAAAATCTCATGTAGTAACAAGCAAATTAACTAGTTGTAGTCAGCTCATATAAATACTATGAATGAGCCATTACAACCAGTTCAATAACCTTTTATCACATGAAATTGTAGAATGAAATTTAGACTTGTGGACTTTAAACGTGGTGCTGTCATAGGATGCCATTTTACACCAGGTCAGGTTGTGTGCTTTCTGCCCTGCTAGATCTGCCCCGGTCAACTGTCAACTGCTAGATCTGCCCCGGTCAACTGTCAACTGCTAGATCTGCCCCGGTCAACTGTCAACTGCTAGATCTGCCCCGGTCCATTGTGAAATGGAAGCATCTAGTATAGTCGGGTGTCCACATCCTTTTGGCCACATAGTGCATTTCTGATAAGCAAACGTATGTATTGCACAGAATGTTAAAGCAGAGGACGCTAAAAAAGTCTAATCTACCAGGTCTATTAGCTTGTTAGTAGTCCCATTGTCTCTATGTATTTTAATATTTTATAAACCCTAGTTTTGGAAACTCCTGTTTGTTTTTATTATTATTTATTTATTTATTTATTTTCCTTTGAGCTTGCTTACACAAGTGGATTATGAACCATCTGAAAATTAAATAATGAATTGAATACTTAATGGCTGTTTAAACGAAGGGTGGTCTCTGACTTTTGCCCAGTAGTGTACAGTATATTACAGTGCCCTGAAACTGTATTCCTGATAGATTTCGTAACATGAATGCATGTGTGTGATTGTGTGTGTGTGTGTGTGTGTGTGTGTGTGTGTGTGTGAGAGAGAGAGGGAGGGGGAGAGGGAGGGAGTCTAAGTAAATGTTTGAGCAGACAGGGTAAAACTGAGGTTTAAGTGGAGCTTGGGGAGTAAAGTAGCACAAGCAAAATGGGGCGCAAATGATGTAAGCAGACCAGGCAGTGTCTGTGTTGTGCTGCGTTGCCACGACAACCGTTGGGCCGGCAGCAGTGCAGATGCTGTGGGAATGAGCATGCTCTGTGTGTGTGTGTGTGTGTGTGTGTGTGTGTGTGTGCTCCAAGTGCTACTGTGCAGTCTGAGCAGACTTGATTTAAAATCCTGTTGTGTCTGCATCCTGCCAACATTTGTAAATATGTCTCCGTATAGGATGGCCGCATCTTTATGTGAGCTAGAGGATGAGCGGGCACCAGCGTATTTAAAGAAAAACTGAGAAACTGTGTGTGTGTGTTTGTGTGCACACGAGCCTGTACTCTGTGAACCCAGTTGTGCTGTGATGTAATCTAGTCGCCTCTTTCTCTCTCTCTCTGTCTCTCTCTAGTTCCCTCTCTCTCTCTCTCTCTCTCTGTCAGACCGGATTACATCTGCAGCCGTCCCTAGAGAAAACTGTGACAGGGACAGAGGGGTGGAGGGGCCAGTGAGTGCAGGGATTTAAATCAAATCCCTCGACAGCAGTGAACGCTATTTTGCTGTGTATTCCATACAAGGCATGGGACACTATGAAAAGTTTCTATTGTGACACGAGTGACTAAAATGAACGGGGTTCCTCGTATCAGAATATTGCTAAATATTTCAAAAAAGGAAACAAAAATGAATTATTTTACTAACCTAAACCCTCGAATCGGTTTTTAACACCAAAAAAGATTTAAAGGGACAATATAATGGAAAACCTAATTTACCCCGGTCACTTCTGTGGATTTAAAGACTTTGATGTAGTATGTAAACACTCCCCAGACCATGCAGACCATGTAGGGAAAATAGGCTACAAACAGCCCATGTTGAATTTTTTTGCGATGTGATGAAAAAACAGCACATTTACATATTATATCCACCCTTTACGCTTACATCCATTTACCCTGCTCATTCACACTGAAGTTATTAGAGGTATTTCATCTTGGGCTGCTTTTTTGACCAAGGCCACAGGGTAGCCAATCAAAACAGACATCATTTACATCTATTAATCTTAAAGGTGCAGTAACAGAAACAGCGTGTTTCATTCTAAGGGCTAGATAGAGAGAGAAAAACGGCCATGGAAAAATAAAACATGGCTATAATGATTGTTTTCGGTACATGAACAATATACAGATGTCATAAGTGGATCTCAGGGATAACAGAACAATGCAAGAAACCGAAGCGAAGAAATTTTAAATTATTGGCAAAATTAAGCAAATGTTTTGGGGCCCCTGGTCACATGACATATTTTGCTGCTTTTTAAAGTGAAAATAAGTTTACACACCCTCTACACACTTTTGCACATGTAAATGCATAATAATAAGATATAATTAAATAAAATAAAAATATGGCACAAAAGTTTTGACACATTTTCTATTTTGGGTTCCCCCCCCCAATACATTCACCTTAGAAAGTAAATAGAAACTAAAATTTGCAGAAAATTGTCACGTTGTTTTCCCTTTAGAGGATTGAATTACTTTCACTTATTAAATCAACAAAGCATTGACCTCAAACCTCTCCTGCCTGAACTGACCCTCCCGATGCTGCTGCACAGATACAAACTATTTAATCATTAACCTGCTTTTCCCCCTATTCTGTATTTTAACATTTTATCCCTTTGGTTCAACCTCATGCTCTGTTCATATTGCTCTTCCGTTATTCTTCTTCTTTCGGCTGCTCCCTTTAGGGGTCGCCACAGCGGATCATCTGCCTCCATCGTGCCCTATCCACTGCCTCCTCTACTTTCACACCAACCATCTCCATGTCCACCTTCACTACATCCATAAACCTTCTCTGAGGTCTACCTCTTCTCCTTCTACCCGGCAGCTCCATCTCCAACATTCTTTGACAATATTGCTCTTCTGTTATTGTTGGATTGAATTCAGAACTGTTTGCACACAGAGCATTAGACCTCCACACTTGACCCAGCCTTGCAGTGAAACACACACATACATGCACACTAGTGAACACACACACTAGGAGGCAGTGGGCACACTTGCCTGAAGCGGTGAGCAGCCCTAACCATGGCAGTTGGGGGTTTGGTGTCTTGCTCAAGGGCTCTTCAGTCACGTACTGTCGGCCAAGGGGATCGAACCAGCGACCTTCCAGTCACAAGGCTGGTTCCCTAACCTCCAGCCCACGACTGCTCCCAGTTTTGCTATTGGTGTTGACCAGAGAAGGATGGGCTATCTGTTTTGAGTTTTGAGTCTTCTTTCCTCTCAAGGTTGCTTCCTCTTGCTTTTAGGGAGCTTTTCCTTGCAGCTGGTGCCATTGGCTTGCTCATGGGGGCTCTGATCTTTCTGTACAGCTGCTTTGCAACAATGCCTGTTGTAAGAAGTGCTATATAAATAAACTTTGACTTGACCTCGCTTGACCAAGGGCCAAAACTGTAGTTATTTAAGATGAAATAGAGCTTATACAACAGGGGTGCTCAAACTTTTGGGGGACCAAAGTGCAGTGTGTGTGGTGGGCCAAAAAGACACAAACAAAGATTAAAATATAAGCAAAATATATAAATAAAGACGGTAGAAAGGTATTAAACATGTACTTTTGGAACACTACTGTTGTTGAAAACTGCTGTCCCTTTGAAAATATGAATTGAATAAGTTAATACAATATGAAAATTACTTGTTCTCACATAGGGTCCAAATATAACATCCACAAGGGCCACCTTTGGCCAGCAGTGTATCATATCCATCACTTCTATAACAGCAGCAGTCTTTTCAGAAACACTGACATTTTTATGTCATATATAAATATTACATATATATCTACATTAAAGACACATCACAATAAGGCACGAAAGGGCAGTATTTTTTATAATCTTTATAATTTCATATTTCATATTGTTTTAACAACATATTGTTTGATAACTTGTTTAGAAGAAATTAAAACATTTTCTCTGCACATTTTGCTCTAGTTATACCAAATATGGGTATTACTGTGCAAATACACAACCAAAACAGAATTATTTTATTAAAAAGTGTATTCTAATTAAAAAATACCATTTATAACATTTCTCCTGGAACTGTCTCCGTTCCCCTGTTTTTGTTGTTCAATCAACAATCAAGTGAGCAATAGCAAAGTATCTTTCTCAATATTCTGGCTTACTTTAAAAAAAAACAGTCAGTAGTTTTAACAAAACAGCTCCATTTCATTTTCTTTTACTACAATCACCAAACTGTATAACCCCATTATAAATATGATCAGTTATGTTCCTAGAAATTGACTTATTTGACTGTATTGTCCGATTCCTATTTGAAACTTTATATATTGCCAGTCCATCCGGCTTTTCTGTCCATACAAGCACTGACCCATCTACAAAAACTTTAAACGCTCCCACTTTAAACGGCGCCCAGACCATCATTTTCCTTATTTTAATGATTGTAGCATCGCTTGGTGCAACAATTGACAAAAAACATTAGTTAAGATAAAACAAGTGTTTTGATAAGTTTCACTCCTGAATCATAACACATGTTCCTGTGAGTCCGCCTCTCACACCCCTTTGACCTTTCTCCCAACTCTTTTTAACTGAACCTTCATCACTGATATAAATACCAAGAAACTTTATTTCGCCTTTGACCTCATCACGTTCCTTTCATCTTCACCTCCAATCCAAAGCGTTTATAAACGCTGATTTTTAGCACTTTCAGATCATCTGCATATGTAGATACAATGCATGTTTTCAAATCGTCTAACCTTTAATCCAGTCAGCATCAGCAACAGGACACTGAGCATATACGAACAGTAAAAGTGCAGCGCAACCATATGTAAACAAATATCTTTACATTTTACATTTTTAGGAACCATATTTAATAAAGCAAATGTTTATTTTGTTTTTTTACTGTTATTGAACTTTATTATTATTGAAATACTGAAAGTTTTTATTATTATTATTATTATTATTATTATTATTAAAGACAACAAAAGCCTGGACGATGAAGGATAGCTGAGCAGACTTGAATCTGTACTTTCAAATGTATTTGTGAGGGGGGTTAGTGGGCATGCACTCTAACAGCACATGCTTAAAGGGGAATTCCACCAAAATTTCTACATTTCTGAAAATTCGGTCCTTGTGATGTAAACAGTGTCAAAATGCACTATATTGCCAAAAGTATTCACTCCCCCATCCAGATCACTGAATCCAGGTGTTCCAGTCTCTTCCATGGCCACAGGTGTGTAAAGCCGAGCCCCTCGGCCTGCAGACTGCTTCTACAGACATTAGTGAAAGAATGGGTCGCTCTCAGGAGCTCAGTGAATTCCAGCGTGGTGCCGTGATCGGACGCCACCTGGGCAGCAAGTCCAGTCGGGAAATTTCCTCACTACTAAATATTCCACAGTCCACTGTCAGTGGGATTATAACAAAGTGGAAGTGATCGGGAACGACAGCAACTCGGCCAAAAAAGTGGTATAGGTCACGTAAAATGACAGAGTGGTCAGCAGATGCTGAGGGGCATAGTGCGCAGAGGTCACCGACTTTCTGCAGAGTCAACCGCTACAAATCACACTTCTCCGTCTGACAATCCAATGAACGAGTCTTGGTTTGGCGGTTGCAAGGAGACGGTACTTGTCTGGCTGCATTGTGCCGAGTGTAAAGTTTGGTGGAGGGGGGATCATGGTGTGGGGGTGTTTTTCAGGAGTTGGGCTCGGCCCCTTAGTTCCAGTGAAAGGAACTCTTAATGATTCAGCACCAAGAGATTTTGGACAATTTCAAGCTCCCAACTTTGTGGGAACAGTTTGGGGACGACCCCTTCCTGCTCCAACATGACTGCACACCAGTGCACAAAGCAGGTCCATAAAGACGTTGATGAGCCAGTTTGGTGTGGAAGAACTTGACTGGCCTGCACAGAGTCCTGACCTCAACCCCATAGAACACCTTTGGGATGAATTAGAGCGGAGACTGTGAGCCAGGCCTTCTCGTCCAACATCAGTGTCTGACCTCACAAATGCGCTTCTGGAAGAACGTTCAGAAATTCCCATAAACACTCCTAACCCTTGTGGAAAGCCTTCCCAGAAGAGTTGAAGCTGTTATAGCTGCAAAGGGTGGACCGACATCATATTAAACCCTATGGATTAAGAATGGGATCTCACTCAATTTCATATCATACAGTGTAAACAGATTACGATTTTAAGCCAAAATATTATAAGAAAACTGTCCTGAAACATATCTAACCATAACTTTCCGTGAAGAAGATTTCAGAGGCGTTCTACTCCTCACATGTCTGGTTCCTATCACCAACACTATCATGATCATTCAGTTTCTCTGGAACGGAGCATTTCACATCAAACCACTCTGAAAGGCTTTGCAGGTCCATATCGTTCATTTCATTATGTAGAGATGTGTGAAAGAGGTCCCCTTTAAATGCGCGCACTAGACTGTAGGCGGCAGCGTTGGTCACAAAACAGAGGGTGTCAAAGTGATCCCACCCAGACGCCTCAGGTCTGAATGAACGACTGTGCTTAAGCAAACAATATTAAAAGGACCCCAAACAAAGCCACCTACTCACGACTTTAATACCACGTTACTTTTCATTTTAAAAGAGAAGAGAAGCGCACGCGCTCTCTGCGCGCCTGTCCACTTGGTTTCGCCAAGAGATCATAGCGGCTCAGTGAGTCGCCCGGCCTGTGATCTGCGAGGTGAGGGTTAGGTTAGGTTAGGTTGACTCCGTCGCTTCTTGGAATTGGACTAGCAGTAATCTCTTCACTTGATTACCTAAGAGAGAAGTATAATGACTCCAGGAGGGGCGCTGCACTTCTTGGCCACACCTCTGGAAGCGCAGCCTCTAAGACCTGCAGCCCAAACAGCGCCCACTCTTTTTCTGTGTGAGTGACGCATGTGTGTGTTTTTTTTTGTTTGTGTGTGTGTTTTTTTTTACTTACTACAGAATCCATTGCACATTTATTTCTCTGTTGTATATCTTCTGACTATTTTTGGGTTGATGTCTCCCTAGACTGGAAAAGAAAGCCTGGTTAAAAGTTCCCCTTAAAGCCTTACTGTTTGATGACCATTCATTTAACCCTGACGAGCCACGTATAACAATGTAATAACACGATCCTAATGACAACCACATCTCATATCCACCATCTGAGAAATGCCACACACATGACTTACACGTGTCCACGCAGATCTGTGTCACCGCGCGTCTGCAGAAAACTAGACCTTTTGGAAATTGTGTTGAAGAGCTGCAGTTTTATTGAAATCCCGACTCCTTTTTGTTTGTTTCATTGTTTCTTTCTTCTTGTTTTTTTTTTTTTTTTCATGTGCTGTGTTGAGCTTTACTGTATTCGTGGTTATAAATAGTTATTTATTTAAAATAAATAAATAAATAAATAAATAAACACAAGCCGTTTGTTTGTTTTTTCTTTTCATTCACTTGTTTATTTATTTATTTACTTGTTTATTTTACAACTTCGAAACTTTTTGTTTTCCTCGCCTTTCCGGGATGATTGACGTGGCTCGTGTCCAATGGGATCGCGCAGAGGCCTTGCTCCGCGCTCGAATGGGCGGGCCTTTGGTTTGCATTGTAACAGGCTAGGCTGCAGCTCCCCTTTGAACTGGCCACGCATCGAAACGTCACGTGTCCAGCAGCCTCCTCCGTGGAGCTGGACTCGGCTCGCGGAGATCGCTACCGCCTCCCCATACAAACGCACGCGCGCGCGCTGTGTCGGGACCCCGGGTTCTGGTGTGTGTTGGTTTTCCGGACGAAGTAAGGGAACTAACTCGGACTATAACTGGACCGAGACTTTTCGGTACCGCCCGGACGCGTGGAGCGCGCGGAAGCCCCACTTTTACCGCCCGCTCCGTTCCTCCGGTCTGCACTCCAGGGCTGTGAGCGAGCGAGCGAGCCGCACGGGCTCGCCAGGCTAAATGGGGTCGTTCGCTGAAGGGGCTTGTTTTCACAGCGCATTCGGGACTCCGGACTGAAGAGGGGAGCTTTTTCTTTTCTTTCTTTCTTTTTCTCCACACCAGCGACCTTTCCGTGCTGGCTCCGCTTAGACGTGTCAGAAAGTTACGTAATGGATTATTTAAAGTCATTTAGGATGAAAAAGGCACCGAGCTGCGGAAACCGGACCTGTAACGTTACCGAGGAAGCTGTCGACGCCGACGGGTCCTGTTTTGGTACGGGCTGCTAGCTGGGTAGCTCAACCGAAGCGCTGGCTTTAATAATAAGGAATAAATAAAAGCAAGGCGCGAGCGCGAGCGCGTTGGCTCGATGGAAAGTGTGCTGTTTTCGCTCAGCTAGTTCTTCCTTCTCGTTAAAGTGTTCGAGGCAAAGCTTTATTTTTACAATGGCAAGTCCTTCTGCGGAGCAGGGCTGTTTCTCGGACGTGAGAAAGGTGGGTTATTTAAGGAAACCCAAAAGCATGCACAAAAGGTTTTTTGTCCTGCGGGCTGCGAGCGCGGCTGGACCTTCCAGGCTGGAGTACTACGAGAACGAGAAGAAATGGAGACACAAGTCTGGGGCTCCGAAAAGGTCAGTTCCACTCGAGAGCTGCTTCAACATAAACAAAAGAGCGGATTCCAAAAACAAATACCTTGTCGCCCTTTACACCAAGGACGAGTACTTCGCCATCGCTGCAGACAGCGAGCTGGAGCAGGACGCGTGGTATCAGGTCCTGGTAGACCTTCATAACAGAGGTAAGGTCCACGAAAACGCCGGGAGCAACGGAATTGGGGAGGACAGTTATGGCGAAACTACACCGGGTCCTGCCTTCAAAGAGGTGTGGCAAGTTATACTGAAACCAAAGGGACTTGGGCAGACGAAAAACCTGACTGGGGTTTACAGGCTGTGTCTGACCAATAAGACTTTAGGCTTTGTGAAGCTGAATTCTGATGCAGCAGCAGTAGTGCTGCAGTTAATGAATATTCGACGATGTGGCCACTCTGAAAATTTCTTCTTCATAGAAGTTGGGAGGTCGGCGGTGACCGGGCCAGGCGAATTCTGGATGCAGGTGGATGACTCCGTCGTGGCTCAGAACATGCACGAAACGATTTTAGAAGCCATGAAGGCTATGAGTGAAGAGTTTCGACCCCGTAGCAAAAGCCAGTCCTCCTCAAACTGCTCCAACCCCATTTCAGTGCCAGTTAGGACGAGGCATCACCACAACAACCCTCCCCCGAGCCAGGTTGGATTGGGAAGGCGCTCTAGGGCTGAAAGTGTGACCGCCACATCTCCTGCAGGCATGGGCAAACATAGCCATTCGTTCAGAGTGAGAGCATCCAGTGATGGAGAGGGAACCATGTCGAGGCCTGCGTCTGTAGACGGGAGCCCTGGAAGCCCTAGCGCAGTGCGACCTCAGTCTCAAAGGCACAGAGGAGGGTCCAGGCTGCATCCTCCATTGAACCATAGCAGGTCCATCCCCATGCCCTCATCACGATGCTCCCCTTCAGCCATCAGCCCAGTCAGCCTCTCCTCCAGCAGCACCAGCGGACATGGATCTACGTCCGACTGCCTCTTCCCTCGGCGCTCCAGTGCCTCGATCTCAGGTTCACCTAGTGATGGGGGCTTCATCTCCTCTGACGAATATGGATCTAGTCCATGTGATTTCCGGAGCTCTTTCCGCAGCGTAACCCCTGACTCACTTGGACATACGCCTCCAGCCAAAGAGGAGGAACTCAATAACTACATTTGCATGGCCAAACCCGGCTCGCTAACTAGTAATGGGAGCCAGTCACAGAGTCAATCCAGAGGTACGCCATCTCGCCTGGATGAGCCAGAGTTGGAAAAATGTTTCAGGAAAAGAACTCATTCTTCTGGAACATCACCCCCTACCTTGTGCCACCAGAAAACACCTTCGCAGTCGCCTGCTGCTTCACTGGATGAATACACGGTCATGACACCAGCATATTCTAATAGTCGATCAGCGTCGTCATCTTCATCTACGTATAGAAACTCATTCATGCCCGCCCGCTTGTATCCAGAAGAAGGTTTGGAAATGCCACCAACAGAGGGCAGCAGTGGGTTGAGTCACAAGGATGACGGGTACATGCCAATGTCGCCAGGTGTAGCCCCCTCTGTGGTAACAGGAAAGAGTGGTGATTACATGCCTATGAGCCCGAAAAGTGTCTCAGCTCCGCAACAGATTATCAACCCACGACAGCACTCAAGAGTAGACTCCAATGGCTACATGATGATGTCACCGAGTGGTAGCTGTTCACCAGATGTTTCGACGAACTACGGCAAGATTTGGACCAATGGTGTCAACCCTAAGCTTTCAGTTGAGAGCACAGAGGGGAAAGTATCATCATGTGGAGACTACATAAACATGTCTCCCGCTAGCTGCTCAACCACCGGAACTCCACCAGACTGCTACTTCAACCCTGTAGATGAGCCATCCAGGCCTGCATATGCCTACTTCTCCTTGCCCCGCTCTTTCAAACACACCAACAAGAAGCAGGACCAGAGTCCTTTACGCATGTCACAGGGCGCTAGTCGCCTGGTTTGCGCAGACTCCTCCTCCTCCTCAGCAAGCAGCGACAGCCTAGGTGGTCAGTGCAACTCTCATCCACCTGCTGTCAGGCCCAAAAGATCAGAAGTCGACTCTAGACTGGCACGACCAACAAGGCTATCACTGGATGCTAACAAAGCCAGTACTCTTCCTCGAATGCGGGAAAGCCCATTCCCACCTGAGCCCAAAAGCCCTGGAGAGTATGTCAACATTGAGTTTGATGACAAGGCATTTTCAGCAAGCTTGGCTTCCCTGTTTTCACCGGTATTTACTGGCAATGGAGCTGATGTCCTGTCAGAACCGCCATCCTCCGACTACATGAACATGCAGCTGGGTTCACGAAGATTGCTCTCAGACTCTAGAATACCGATGGCCTCTTCCTCTTCTGACTACGCAATCATTACTCCATCAGAGACCTCTGCCTCCTCCCACCCTCTGCCTTGTGAAAGCATTTGTGAACGTGACTACATCAGCATGCAGTTAGGTGCCTCTTGTACAGCCTATACCAATTCCCAGATGATGCTCATGAATGCTTCCTTACCAGACTCTGAAGTCCCTCTTTGCTCCGATTCACCCAATGATGACATCGCAACGCTGCGTGGTGGCCCAGGTAGGCCTGTTCTTATTGGTCCTCTGACGGGTCTCAGTGCATTCACTCGGGTGAATTCCACTCCTGCGCGAGACCAGGGTGCCAAAGTGATCCGGGCCGACCCTCAAGGCAGGAGACGGCATAGCTCTGAGACGTTCTCCTCCACACCGACCAGAGGAGCTGTAGGCACTGCAGCGGGCTTTCAATCGGAAGACGTCAAACGCCATAGCTCTGCCTCCTTTGAGAATGTTTGGCTGAAGCCTGCTGAGGTTGCTGCTGCTGCTTCTCCAGCTGCCAGCGCATCCACTGGACGGAGAGAAACGCTAACAGCTGCCAGCTTGGCCCATCAGAACCAGAATGGGCTAAACTACATTGATCTGGATCTGGCACACAACCGAGAGCAGCCTGTTCCAGACTGGAGCTTGTTCCAGGCCCGGCAGGCGGAGCTGGAAGCGACAGGAGGGGCAGAGGAACTCCGCGCCTATGCTAGTATAAGCTTCCAGAAAGCTGATGAGACTAGAGGAAACCTTTCTCATAGAGAAGGTAAGCTTCAGCTAGTGTCTGTTTCCTGTGTGTGTCTGTAGATGTCTTGTGATGTCTTTTAAAATATTTTTTCATTTTGTGAGAGCATATGTAACCATTGTTGGGTAGTGAGTAAGTCAAAAGAATTTTTCACAGGATTCACTAATGAACGTGCATATTATGTTATTGTTTATAAGCCAGCCTCAAGTCATGTGTGAAGTTTGAGCTTTCAGTGGAAAATCCCTGTCCTGAAGCTGAGGGTAGGGTAGGCTGGGGAAGGGCTTATTTTATGCAGCCCTCAGTCCCCTCAGCCTGACACTGCAGGCTGATAAATGAACATATATGTGAATGGGGTACAGTAGGGTTGGCGTGCCTACACTTGTTCATACCACAGCAAAGAATACAAGCACATTTAAGCACTTCTGAGTCACCAAGCAGCTCAAGTACAACTTGTTATCCTTTATGCAGGAGTTTTGCTCTTGAAAGGCATGGAGTGAGAGGTTTAGTTAGTGAGTGACTCAACCATGAATGCTGACCTGGTTGTGTTTATACAGCAGTTGGTTAATATCCCTATTTTTTGTGAATGAGTTGAGAGGACAAAGCGCTGTTGAGGGCAGGACCCTCGTGTGATCTCTTCCTCAAAGAATTCTCACTAAGTAGTTGCACTTGGCTTAATGTGTCAGCAGCACTTTCATGTACTAATGTCTCTCTTTGCATCACTTCATGTAAATTTGAATTGTCAGGGTTAGGGATTTTCTGCAGTGCCCCATGGCCACGAATTTTAGCTCCTAGTTTTAAACTTCACCACTAGGCAGTATAGTGTAGACTTTCCTCATACTGCTGTTACGGGTAGAATTATAAATACAATTAAATACTGGATTCTTAGCCTCTTAGTGAAAACTGATGATGAGATCATTTGCAGTATATTTCTTCCTGCTTCTTTAGCTGGAATCAAACAGTTTGACAGGGATTTTGCACCTATTTCCTGGACCCAAACCTTTTTTTTTTTTAACTGACCCTTATTAGTCCAACAACGGGGAAATTTCACCCTCCGCATTTAACCCAACCGTGAAGTGAAACACCACACACACACTAGGGGCAGTGAGCAGCCCTATCCGAGGCACCTGGGGAGCAGTTGTGGGTTAGGTGCCTTGCTCAAGGACCCATCCGTCACGTGCTGTCAGCTCTGGGGATCGAACCGGCGACTCTCCAGTGACAAGGCTGGTTCCCTGACCTCCAGCCCGTGACGGCCCATTTGTCGTAACCATAACAAGAGAAATGGCAAAACGTCTCAGATAAAGGGGCCACCTCACTGACCTGGACATGAGTCTTTTCTACACAGAAAAGATGAACGTGATTGAATAGAAGTAATAGGCCAAAGACAGTGAGTTATTTTTAGCACATTATTAATTAGTAATAGCTAAAATACAGGATATGTTTTTTGTTATTGCCTTGACACTAATCATCAAAGCATGTTCTTTGTTCATTGGAAGCACATAGTAGTTCAAATGCAGTCATGATCCTGGCAGCTCCTGTTTCAGCTGGAGGAACCAATAACCTAAAAGTCTTCTCTAATGTGTGTATTCATGTGTGCATACATTGACTCGTGTATAGGCATTGAACTTGGGAGGAAAGTGGGGGCACAAGGGCTTCAGTGTTGTGTAACCTAATTTTTTAAAACGTGCGTGCGCCTCTGAAGACCTCCCTCCCCTTATGAAGTGAAGAGCTCAGAGGTGTTTGGTACATGGAGGCAGTGAACATTGTGTGTTGCTCATACAGCTGACCTCTAACTCACACATGAGCTAGCTCTCTATCTTTCCCTCATCTGCATCTAGGCCTAGATGAGGTGACAGAGTTTACTGGTGGGTGGGGTCAGGGCATGACGCGAGAAAACCCCGCCCATTCCAAGTGATGAGGTTACAGTATCGAGCATCATTTTTCCCTTTTCTCTGACATAGATACTCACAGATGCCTCAAGTTTGTATATGGCTTTCTTTATACTGCGTCCTCCAAGGCAGTAACCATCAAATGTGTAAAAAATTTATTTTAAAAATCCTGGGGTCCTAAAACTTATTCTAATTCTTATTCTAAATGGTATAAGCCTTTGCTTTATGCCCTCGAGCTGTCAGGTGCCCCACATATGTTGTTTTGTTTTTTGTTTTTGTTTTTCTCAGTTTTTTTTTTACTAGTCTTTGTGCCAACTATAATAATAACAGACAGTAATATGTGAAGGTATCTCTTAATGATTTTATTTGTATCGAGCTGTAGTTCTGTTGTGTTTACCTGAGCATTCATTAAACTTTTTTCCTGACCACGTTCAATAACTTATTTTTAATTTATCCTTATAAAATGGAATTGGAGCCCAAAATGTTCAATAAACAGCCCTGCATAGCTCTTATTAAATCCACTTCGCAAAATGATGACTTTCATGACTGCCTGATGGATGTAATAGCACTTGTTATTGTAGCCTGTTGAGTAATACTCCTAATGAAACAAAAGCTTAGTCCAGCATTAACCTATAGACATGTGTAGGTGGTTTATTTTTAGCATCTCTTTACTCTGTGAGTACGGGTAATTGGATAATTAGCCTAATTCAGTTGTTTGTATACATCAGTTCAGTATTGTGTTGGCACACTAATCACACTGGCTGTTGAAGTTTATTACTTTCTCTGTGTGTGAGTGAGAATTTTGTCTTTATCTTCCAGTTTCGTTGGCTGCCTTTGTGTGTGTGTGTGTGTGTGTGTGTGTGTGTGTGTGTGTGTGTGTGTGTTCAGTTTAATTGCTGCAGGATGCAGTCCCCTGTGTTCAGTGTCATTGGCTGTGTTTGGCGTCTGTCCCGTGCATGGCATGCTCCCGTGTGGCCGGTTGCCTGCGCCGCCGGTCTCCATGGTTACCCTGTCGCCGCAGCGCTTTCTTCTCATGTCACAGTGGATTAAGGGGCCACGGTCTGAGGCGCCGGGAGCGACAGAGAGCTGTGCTCCGATTGGTTGGCTGTGGGGTGGGGCGGGGTGAGAGAGTTCTTTGGTGGGCCGTGTCAGTGTGAGACGACGGCTGGCCCTGCCCACTTTAGCCCACCGTGCTGGGGTCTCATTGTTGCGCGCACTCCTCCTGTTTTCTCCTGTTTTTCTTTTCTTCTTCTCGCCATCTCTCCCTTTTAAATCACGTGAAAGGAGTCAGAGGATTGAATAAGTGGACTGAAGTGAACTTTGTCTTAGCTAGAAATATAACGAGGTGGATGTTTTCATTCGTTTGAGAATTACAGGGAGTTGTTGTAAGGGTGTGACTATACATTGATCTGCTGATAAATTGTCAGATAGCTGCATTTTGTTTTGTTTGTTCCCCTTAATGAAATTCGTGGGTCGTTTTCAAATGTAGATATGCAAAAATAATACGTTGGTTTATGAAGAGTTCTATTTTGTCACATTTGTAAATTTAGTATATTGATTGTACCAAAATAATTCAATTGAATCGTGGTTAAATTTGAGATTGCAGTGAATCATTTCCTAAAGAATCAATTGTGGTGATTTGGTTCTTTTTATGTTTCCTCTACTGTGAGGTGTGCTCGAGTGTATATGTGTGCAGGTATATGAGGTGGTGCGCATATTTGGTTCCTCCGCGTTGGGACTGAAGGCGAGCACCTCTGTTGAGCTCTTTCATGGTCTGGAATGTGTGTGAATTGAGAAGGCCAGGCATGTAACAAGTCTTTGTGCCTGTTTTACAGCAGCTTGTGAAAGCACAGGGAGTGACTGGTCAAATCTGTACACAAACTTTACACTGTTGTGGGCTTGAGAGGCAGAGATGGAGTAATAAAAGGGGTCTAATTAAGCATAACTACAAAGTACAGCGATTCTACATTACATCAAAGTCTTTAGATTAAACGTAATTCAGTAATGGCTCATCTCTTCTTCCCCTTCTGTGTCACTTCAGATAGTTATGACTTCACTGAAGGACTCGTGCAGATTTGACCCACGTTTGAAGGCCCTGTATCATGGAGAAACCTTTTTTAAATGTATTTTTTTAATAATGAAGTTTGTCGTAATATGTAAACACGATATCTTCACCACCCAATCCATATGGTTCATAGATGGAAACCAAGCTGCATTTTGAATTCATTGCTCCTGTGAGGCCATAAGAGCCAACACATTGACACGCTGCATGTCTGCCTATTCAGACTACAGCAGTTTAGCTCCATCTGCATTACGGCCTGTTTACTTGTAAATGACTACTTTTACGTGGTTACGTGAAAGAACACTTAAGCGTTTCAGGAGGATTTCTTTAGCCGAATGTTCTGGCGCTAACAAGACATAACAGAAGCCAATTTTACTCACAGTTGTCACAATACTGCCACATGTGGTAAATCATGAACGAGAGGTAGATGAGAAACAGCAGAATATTTTGCAGTGGTGTTGACTTTAGAGCGAGTTGGTGCACAGGTATGGGTCCTGGCTTCCTGAGAAAGGAACAGTGTGACAGGATAGAGTTATGAAAAGAGGAATGGAACGTTTCTATCAATAGAACAGCTGTTGTCTTCTGCCCTTGATGGCACACGATGTGCCCCCACTAACTGAAGATTGCTGTGGGAGGTTGTTTGTGAGTATATTGAGTGTTTCTGTGCAGATGTATTTGCTTTTGATCTCTGGACACTTCGGTGTTGGTTTGATCTCCGCGCATTCGTTTGATTTGTGTGTGTGTCTGTCTGTCTGTGTGTGTGAGAGAGAGAGAGAGGGAGAGAGAGAGAGAGAGAGAGAGAGAGAGAGAGAGAGAGAGAGAGAGAGAGAGAGAGAGCGAGCGCGGCACTGCGTTTCCACTCCGCCCTGCTCCACTGGTCTGGATGAGTTCCTCACGGCCCACTTGGATCTCTCATCACTGTGTCCTCGTTTCACCTCGCGCTCTCTCTCTCTTTTGCACTCTCTGTTGCTCTCTCTCTCTCTCTCTCTCTCCTTACTCACTCTCTCATGGAGAAGTTCCAGATGAAGCCACAGTAAACTAGCTTGGCGCTTTGAGAATTCCTTGTTTGCATTTGTGTGTGTTTTCTTTTTAAACTGTAAATAGCATTCTAGACAGCTGCTTGCATCGATTTAAGATTTGTGTGATGGCGAGAAGCAATGAAAGGGGGTGCCGCAGTGCTGTGTGTGCGTGTGTGTGCATGTGTGCCTTCATCACTGAGGTCACAGCAGCGGCAGTGGAAACTTTCTCTCGAGTGTGTCCGCTCAGGCATGTCTGCGACGTTTCTCTCCCTCTCTGTTTTCTCCCAGTAACTCGCAGCAGCGTGGCGTGTTGCGCCCCATCACTTAGTCCTTTCGCGCTCTGTGTTCAGACATATGCACACCTGTGAGGCTTCATTGTGATCTTTCATGTCACTTCATGAAATCTATCCAGCATGTGGCACAGTTTGGGCTAGAAGCATTACTGAGTCTTTACTAGGGCTGAGTGATATAGGGAGGAAAAATTGGCAGTATTTTTGCAACAATATGCCATATTTAAAAAAAAAAAACTAAAGTAAAAAGCAGTCATGCATTCCCCTGAATAAACCATCACCAGATGAAGTTAAGGCCTGCACAGTGCGGAGAAAGAGCCTTATTGCAATTATATTGTTACATATTGCTCTTGCAGTACAACTCTCTGTATTCACAACACATTGGGGAACCTTTTATGTGACATTTAAGCCATAAAAATTCACAGAAAGAGGGAGTGTTGTCATAAATAATACATTATAATCGATGTTGTGTTATTTGTGATAACACACAACTTTGTGTTCTGTTGCTTTTATGTAACACTTTTGTAAACAAGTAGTAAGTTAGCCTGTAAAGATAGAGACTTAAAACTGTCACAATATCAGGTTCAGCTTATCTTTTTCAGTGCTTGCCAGATTAACCTGAATGTCAATACGTTCCAGCCGTTCTGTAAAGCATTTTGCATCCCGTGTTGTTTGCCCAAATGTATTCTGTTTGTTTTTTTTACAGCTGCTGACCAAAAGGTTTGCTTAGGGGTTTGGAGTTTGATGCTGTTACTTTCTTCTTCAGACCGGTACAAAAGTGCTGCAGGTCACACATTCTTAATTAATTAACAGGTTATCTAATGTGTCCATTTTCGACTGACCTGTATAGTAAAGAAGAAACTTTTTCTTAGTTAGCTGCAGCCACTATTATCACAAATAGAAGGCTTCTCCACCAATCAGGTTGAGCCATCAGAACAAATGATTTATGACTAAAACCGCATGTTATGGATGTGTGAGTGCTGTGATTCATCAAAAAACCAAAAGGCCATGTTGATTGGTTAGGATGCTCAGAACACCTGATAAAATATTTACTGATTTGTTAGAGGTTCATTTGCATGTTTGTAAATATCAGCGTCCCAGTAGGTGTTAAGGAAACAATATATTTTGTAGCCCTGTTGTTGTGTTATTGTTTTTTGTCCACATGCACTGAAGTGTACTGTATAAGAGGAGTGGCAGGGAGTGTCAAGTATACTAGCAGGCAGCGGAGTTTAGTCCTTTGAGGATGAGAGGAGCAAAGAGGGTTTTGTGTGTGTGTGTGTGTCTCAACTTGCTGAAGTAGGCAAAACATCTGGTTGTGTGTGTGTGTGTGTGTGTGTGTGTGTGTGTGTGTGTGTGTGTGTGTGTGTGTGTGTGTGTGTGTGTTTGGGGGGGGTGGGGTAGAGGGAAGTTTTTCCTTTGCTAAAGGGAATGGTATTTGGCACACTGTCTCTCCCACATCACACACATACACTGCCTTGCCTGATACAGAGGCTTTGTTTTGCACAGGCCCCCAGAAATGAACCTTCCTATTGTCAGACTGACACGTCTTTTTTTGTGTTTTTCATTAATTGGATTTGTTCAGTTTAGTTAATTAAGCATCTATGGTTAATATAAGTGTAACAGTAGACAGATAATTATATACTACACAGATACATATGTACAGATGTTATTTTGAAACAAAAAATTGCAAAATAGCCTGTCCCTGTCCAAAACAGTGTGATCTACACTCCTAGATCAGTGGGAAAATGGATAGAATGCAACTCGCTTTTTTAGCGGTCTGCCAAGCGGGGCTGCGTTTCCCAAAGGAATTGCTGAGCTACCGCCATGGTAACTGTGAGAGAGTGTTCAAAATGCTAGAGACCGTCATTTAACTATGGTAGTTTTCAGGAGAAGCACCCCGATCAGTCGAAAGCTAGTTAAACAAGCACATTCTTACACAGGATATGTTTATTATGGTTTCAGATATCCTAATTTAAATACATGCAGCTTGTGACTGCAAACACAACTTGCATGCATTTTCCGCAGTTTAAGGCTGCTCTCAGTCAAAACAGTCTAAAAATAAGAAAATACACAATTCATTTCATTTTTCTTTTAAAGCTACATGTTTGTCAGAAACCCAAAGTGAGTTATATGAGTACGGAGATGAGTTCATCTATGCATATTTGAATAGCTGCGTTTCTGTATATCTGTGGTTTCTATAAAAGAAGGCATTTGTAGGTGCAGCATGGATGGATCAGTTCCTCGTTAATACATTGTGTAATGTTTCTTGGAAACCTTGAGCCTTCATGCGCAAGCCGTGTTAAACTGAGGGTGAGAATGGGAAGCTCTCACATTGATTTCTCAGGATGAGGTGGATGGGGTGGAAAGCAGCTACTGTAATCATGACTTTTTGAGTTATTTGTGCGTCTGCTGTGTGTGGGTGTGTGTGTGTGTGTGTGTGTGTGTGTTTGCATCTTTAAACTTTCCTAAGTGCCGAATGTTCCCTCTCTGTGAATATGACCTGTGTGTTGACGTCAGTAGGAGCACACACTGCGGTCACACATCTGTAACATTATCCCCCCGCAGAGTGAGTGTGTATGTGTGATCATGCTAAAAATGTCTCGCAGGTCCTGGGGTGTGTGTGTGTGTGTGTGTGTGCGTGTGCGTGCGCAAGAGCGAGATAGAAACATGCATGTCTAACTGAATGACATTAGTCCATTGAGCTTGTGGAAGACGAGCACCACTCCTCTCTCACGCCCTTATATGGAGTTACTCACTGTAATGGGCCTGTAGCCGCTACTGGACAGGAAATCTTACTCCTGTGTGCATGTGTATATGCACATGGAGGTATTTGTAGCTGCTTCTCTGTGGTATTGGTCAGACCAATATAGCACTCTTATAACAGGGTATATGTTTTTATTAACCCTGATCAGCGTGTACAGCTTGTCCAAGTGGCCATCAAGCATTACTACTTTATCGTCATTAACTGATGTAAAACGTTCTACTAATCCTGTCACGCTTGCTCTAATCAAATTTTTAAAAATATATTTGATTAAAATGTGGTTTCTCAGTGAATCGGCACTGATTAGTCGGCAGGTTTGCATGATGATAATGCATAAATACCGACTACTTCATTAATAAATAATAAATAATCCGTATGTTGTGTAAAGTTACGAAAATGATCTTTCCTTCATATTTGCCTTAAAAAGTTGATGTAATTGTAATATCACAAAAGCATATGGGAATTTATACCTTGTTAAAGGAGCCCTATATCTGTCTGACCAATGCCCGTGGGAAGCGATCCATTTCTCTAAAGAGACTCTTCCCAGAATTCCATACATCTGCTATTAGCACCTCCCACTTTGTGAGAATTTGGAGGCGGGGCAGTCTTTTGAGTGGCGTTTCCCTTTCTTTTCCCGCACGCCATGTTTGCACAGCCTGGCAGCTTTTAATTTCACCCTCTGCAATTTCCTCCAGCTCGCTGGTTTTCTAAGTAAAGAGGAGCGCGCCTCTAAAAATGGTGGGTCCTATAAAAGCGCATGCCGCGTAGATGTGAGGCGGACTTTCATGTTTTTCAGCCCTGTGCTATGAGCTCTCTGCCTCCGTACACTGCTGTATTTATAGATGAGGTTTCACTCAAACCGCTGCTGCTTTGGCTCCGTACTGAGGCCTCGGCTTGTTCTTTTCTCCATTCAGCTCCACAGTGGGGCCCAGTATCTGCCTACTTAATACTCTGACTGAGCTGGGGCTTCCTGGAAGTTCAACTCCATCACCCTTTTCCTAATGTTACCTGCTCCAGTGTCATTTTTGAGCCAGAACTAAAAAGATGAAACTACATTTCATTTGTTTATGTACTTTGAGTTTGTGCTCTGTGTATTGAGTGGCCTGTTCATTTAGATGTTAAATGTCATTAAACCTTGTTTTGAAACAGAAGAAGTGAAGAAAGAAGAAAACTCCCTTTTTTTATTCTGACATAATATTGACACAGTAGCGTTTTTGGGTCAGAAATGAATAAAACCTAAAGGGGCAGTCGTGGGCTGGAGGTCAGGGAACCAGCCCTGTGACCGGAAGATCGCCTTATTGATCCCCCTCGGCTGACAGTCCGTGACTGAGGTGTCCTTGAGCAAGGCAACTAACCCCTATTGCTCCGCGGGCGCTGTGGACAGGGCTGCCCACCGCTCCGGGCAAGTGTGCTCACTGCCCCCTAGTGTGCGTGTTCACTAGGGCGCATGCGTGTGGGTGTTTCTCTGCACGGACGGGTTAAATGCGGAGCTCTAATTCCACAGTTGGAACTCAGGTATTTGCCACAGTATATTGTTCTAACAACGATACGAAAACAATAAAATAATAACTGTAGTAATGAAAATTGTGAAGCCATTGTTTTTTCTGTTATTTCCTCAAATCCCTTAAGTTATTAATTATTCATTAAGAAGGGATTTGAGGAAATAACAGAAAACAATGCCAGCACATTTTTCCTTATTATCAACATTAAAAATGTAACTTATATTGTTATTCTAGTAGCTTCTTCATATTTCATATTTCCGCTGGTGTTTCTATCTTTAGCGACATAGTGCAGTTGTTGCTCACTATTTTTGAGCCTATGATAATGTCACACTGTTTACTTTTATACCAGTGTGTCATGTCACACATGCTATCAAGTCAAAAGTCAGAGTGGCCTGTTTGTGCAGACTACTTTCTGCTCAAATGGGTCGTCACGACTCAAACTGAAAGCAAGCTCAAAAACACATTACATAGAGCTCCACTGATAACTCTGGTTTCATGTTGAGGCCTATGTCTGTTGAGGGCCACCGTGAGGCTCCCTGAAGCAAGCATGTGTGGCTTCTCTTTATTCTTCTGCCCCAAGATGAGGCTGTTGGAGTGTAGCTCCGTGGTGGGGCCCACTGCAGCTGTACTTGCACCAGAATAAACCAATATGTGGCTTCTCCTTTTAAGTCCTAATGATGCCTAATGATACCTGCGCCTAGGGCCCCATATCCTCCTACAGCCCTCGCTCTGCTATGAGTGCGACTGATTGTCACCACTGCTCTGTGGTTTTGCTCTTTTAGGTCATTTAGTGAAGTTTGCGATTCATTTCCATCATTTGAAGGTTTTCGGTCTTTCATATCAAGCTCAAAAAACTGAAATTTAATGGAATAGAATTGGGTCCTGTGTTGCTGTCCAACTCGGGGGACACTCGGTGCCTCAGTGGCTCTCGAGACGAGACTGGCTCACATCCAGATTTTAGCAGACTTAGATGAATAAATGGCAGGCTTGTGTTTCAAGTAAGGCTAATATCATTCAGTCTTAGCAGTAGGACAGCGCTGTAGGGAAGTTTAACAACTATGCATCAAAACCAAAATTCAAGACAAGCAGGGGGGAAACCAAAATCAGAAACTTAAAAAACAAACTAAAGCTTAAAAAAACTTGTTACACTTTTGCTTTTTCATTTGTAAAGTTGTTTTTTTTTTTCATTTCAATAACTGGCTACAGATGACATTGATGTGCTAGGAGTGACTTTCTTTTCTGCTTCTCTTGTTTTATTGTGTTATGCTCTTCAAGCAGGCTGTTATGTTTTTAAGTGGTGTAAAACCTGTAGTGGAGACGTTTGGGGTCGATTGTGACCCCTCTTGATACTCAGCATGAACACTGATAACAAATTGCTTGTGTAATGTCCTTCTTAGAAACCCTGAAATAGTTCCACAGCCGGTCAACATGGTCACTGTCTATATGCTGCTACTTTAACTGTGTAAATGCATCTATGATGACCTGCACAAGAAAGTGTTTGATCACTTTTGGCCAAAAGCAAATCCTTAGTGATTTTCTCTATGGGAAAAGTGACGTGTGTCCAGCGTTGGGAATTATTTCATCCATTTCTTAACGCTCGATTCAAGGCTGAAGCTGTTGAACCTCGAAGCTCACACTCTGTCACGGTCACTTTCTCGCCGACTTTCGCACTCTGATCATGCCTGACCTGCATTCCAAAGAAAGCAGCAGTCCGAGAAAATGTCCAGTGAACACACAGTCTGCAAATCAGGCTTGAGCAGCCATGGAAAGACGTGCGTAAATACACAAACAGTCTGTCACCATCACTGGGGGCTTCTGCTTACCTGCATGCCAAGCTAAGACAGGGTGGGACTGAAGTGAGTATGCTGCGAAGCATTCAGTCCAAGTATTCTCTGTGCGTCGTTATAAATAACGGCCGATAACGCTCGGTGTATTTCGGCTTTTCTCCGAATGTCCTTCTCCTAGCGGCTGAATCACAGTCAGGGAGTCCTGTTATGTAATAAAAACACTGTGAAATTTCTGTGTGTGCACGTGTGTTTTGTCTGTCTAAGTTGTTGTCCGTCTGAGTGGATTAACGGTTCAGAAAGCCATGAGAGGGAATTGCTCTTTGGGCCAGGACAGCAGATGGTTTTACGAATGGAGGACGAGGGGTTTGTCAACTCGAATGCATGCGATGATGTCATCAACCTTGAGCTTCTCTCTATGTCTGTTTTTGAGTGTGTTCTGGGACACGGCACACACTCATGTAGCTCATCTGTTTGGCTTGTGCAGCTTTACCTCATGGGATGGGAGGAGAGAAGAAACAGTAGAACAGAAAAATGTCAGTTGATGTGGACTCCAAGGGGGAATGCAGAAGTTTTATCTGTTTATCTGGCAAGTGTTTAATTGTGTTGAGCGGGTAGAGTTGATTATGATTGATTGTAATTGAATATTTTATGAAGCATGCGTGATTTTTTTTTGCCACAGGTTATTTTCTAATGGACAAATCCTTTGTATATTACTTTTATTAACTATGTAGCCACTTCATTACTGCTGTATAAATAATTCCTTCTGTCCGGTTTGAGGAATTGTGCTGAAATATTCAACCCAAAACAGGGTGAAATTTGAGATTTCTTGATTTATTGACGTATTTCCTAAAGAATCATAAGCAAATTGAATTGCTGAAGCAGTCCCATAGTTTCACAATAAACTAGTATTCTTTTCTTCTTGTATGCATCTCTGGATGTTTTGTCTAAATTTTGTCTTTTTTCTTCTCTCCCACCAGAGTAAGAAGCAGCTCTCCATCAATTAGATTGGTTCTTTTTCTTCTTGCCATAAACTGGACCCGCACACTACACCAATCCCATCAACTCGCACCATGCCGTAACCCGGAACCTCAGTTACAAGTTACCTACAAACTGGACCTCTTTACACATGTTCTGACCTCACACACTGCAGTTCTCACGACAGCCCTCAGGACCAGGGAGTTGCATGAATAAACACCTCAGAGTGGAGGGACTGATCTAGGATCTGTTTTCACTAATAATCCTTGTTGCACAATGAATTGTATTTAAATTCATCGTGTGTTCTGTTGCGGCGGATCTGCGTCTGCACTTCAGACTTTCATTTGCTCACTTTGACGTCAAGATCTGAGAAAAGTTCTGAGCAACGTTCTGAAAGTATGAAGTGTAGAGGATGCTTTGTCATGACGCGAAAGAAGACTGTCCGCACAGCACAAACCATTCAAATCATATCTCTTCCCCTTCCCAGCACAATCATGTATTCGTTATCGCTGGCGATAACCGTGACTTCTTAGGTTTAATATCTTAACCAGTACAGTTGTGCACATGACCAGGTGATCCTAGATCAGCACTTTCACTGAAAGAGACCCTTTGTGCATATGTCCCCATGGCTTCACCATGCAGACCTCATCCATCAGCGGGAGTTCTTATGCATCACTCTTTAACATGACGACTGTGTGGACGGACTGCTACAAAACATCAGGTTTCTGTAAGGTAAAACGATGGTACACGATGATAGTATGCTACCAGCGGTGCTGCCATACATATGGCTATGATAGTATTTAATAATCAAACTGTATTTATGTTGCTGGTTGTAGACAGCAGTCAGAAAACGGACAGCAATGCTTTGGTACAGGGACGCTGCCCGAGTTTGTGTATTACGGTGTAACGCCTCTGCCGTTGTTTTGTCATTTGTTGTTGATGGTACCCATTCTGTCTGTGTTGATGCAATATATCCAAAACGCTTCTGCACTTGAGCATATACACCAGATCTCAACCGGCCCCCCAGTTCCTGACTTCAGGGGATAAGCCACACACACACACACACACACACACACAAATTCCGTGTTGAAGCACTGTGATGCATGAACGACCTCACACTGCCAAACACATACGTACACACACTGTGATCCCTGCCCCTTTCATATCCGATTTCATTATGGATTGCTTATTTCCGAATTCTCGTAAATCTCACTCTTTATGCTGTACATATCTTGGTCTCCAGACACCTCAGAGGAGCCATTGTTTGGGTACTGAATCGTCTTATCATGTCTCCATACTAGGTACGGTTTCATAGCTTACATGTATTCCGTGTAGATTTTTGTGTAGCCATGTTTTGGCCACCTTTGTGTGTCCCCTACGAGGATTTGAAGTGAACAAGGCCTTACCTGATCAGAACGATGTCATACGATTGCTAATAATATTAGCAAAAGAGGCGGACCGTAACGGAATGCTTAACCAAAAAATGCTAATTGAATAAATGTAAGTTAGTTGTTAGCAGTAGCATCTAGCCAAGTGAGCGCTACCGGCTTTTGTTAGCAAAATGCAAACCACAGTTTGATCCGCTCAAACTCACTAAAGGGGCAGTCGAGTCAAAAATGGTTAGCGATAAATAAAAACGAGCGTCGTGCTGATTCACGGCTACTAGTCTCCGTTCACCGTTAGCTACGTTAGCGTGTTGGGTGAAGCTCTTTATTAGAGACCTGTGAAAGAACAGACGGTACTGTTAAAGTTCTGTGAAGCACGAGGAGTCAGCCGAGCGTTCAGCACACTTTCTTCTTTCTACTAAATGGGTACAGAGGTTTGACTGTAGTTTAGCGTGCTGTTGGTCCAGCAGTCTTCAGCAGTGCTTCAGTTTATTTATTTATGGCACAGCATTGCCAGCAAAACCAATATGTCTGTTTTACAGGTGGCAATACCAGTCTCTGATTTACAGTGCATTGCTGTTAAACCTTGGAAGCCAGTAAAATTAGTTTTGTTTTTTTTTCCTTTTTAGGTCTTATTTTAAATAAATAAATTGATTTCATTTTATTTTATTTTTGCATAAAATATCTTCCTGTGGCTTGATTGTTGGGGTCATGTCAACAGGAATGAAGAGAAAAATACCGAAAAAATGTCTCAAAGTGTCACATTTGCTGCTGATGGGGGAAAACATTGATGAACAATCTGTAAGTTATTGAATATAGTTATGCCATTCATGTTTTTTTTTGCATTAAGAACTATTTAACATTTCATGGATTATGTTTTATGCATTTCTTTTGGCCTTGAGGCTTAAGATACAGTTGACAGATGTTTGAAACTGTCTGTTGTTCTTAAGCTTCTGTTTATTGATGCAAAGTAATTGCTTATATTAGTATGTATAATCCAGTACTTTGGGTAAAGGGTTTGGTGTGTTTTAATTATCAAGACTCGGAAGTCAGTTACCTAACAAAAACCCTTTTCCCAGTGCAGGTGTAGCCTGATATGGGAACTTTGTACATTTGTGTTTTTCCTACAACACAATAGGCTACAGCAGTGGTGCTCGGTAACCTGAGAGCCTGCTGCCAAAGTGTTTTGTTTTGTTTTTTAATAAATGGTGTCTCTCTAGAACCAGACTGATCAGATTGCTCTGTCAAGCTGTAAATGGCCAAACAACCTAACTTGTCTTCCACTGTATATATTGTATTGTACAAAAAATTGCTAATAGACAGATTTAATGAATGAACCGTCTTAAAAGGGTGCGTGGTGAAATGATCATTCAAAAGGATCAGATCATTGTATGATTGTTCTGAAGGAATGTATGTATGAACAAACATGATCGCCACATGTACCAATGTAGGTAAACAACACAAATGGATTGTACGCATACATAACTGAATGAATAAATGTGTTTTTAATAAGAAAGCACCAGCAATGAGGCGAGGGCTGTATATTCCCTTCCTCTACCCCTTTTATTTAGGAGAATGGTATTTTTTCTGCAATCTTGTTCTGTAATAAAGTAGAAAACTTTATCTTTTTTGGAACAACTTGTGTCTCGTGGCCTTATTGTTTATTCTTTTTTCTTTTCATCTGATGTCTGACGCTTCTGGTAAGAATGCTTGAATGCAGGAATACAGAACCAGAGCTGCTCAAATTAGCTATGAGATGTACGTATACTTTACATTCAGAACCCTGAAAGTCAGGCCCATTCAAATCATTGCAAACTGGATTTGGAACAACAATCTCCTCTTTGTTTCTCTAAAGAACCTTTCGATTGATAATAGAACCATTTATGGAAATGAGATGTGTAATGTGTTTTATACTTAATTAAAGATTGTACTGAACCTTATGCCCAAGTCCAGAACCATCAGGAATTGTTTTAAGAGTGAATACCAGACCATAATTTAGTGCTCAAACATACACTACGCAAAAAGTATGTAGACGCCTCTTCTAGTTAATGGGTTCTGCTATTTCAGCCACAACTAGCACCTGCGTAAAATCAAGCCATGCTGTTTCCATAGACACTGTCAGTAGAATGGGTTGTACCGAAGAGCTCATTGACTCAATGTGCCCTAGTTATAGGTTGGCACCTTTCCAACAAATCAGTTTGCCACATTTCTGCCCTAGTTAGCTGGTAAGTTCTGTTATTGTGATGCAGAAACGCCTTCAAGAAACAACAGCTCAGCAACATTAGAACAAGAACCACTAATCAGGAGCTGTATGGACTGGGTTTAAATGACCACACTGCCACACAAGTCTCAGATCAGCACTCCGCCACTGGACTATGGTACACAAGAAACCACCCTCTGGTTGTCTGATGGATGGCACTGGGTTTGCTGGAAGCCAGAACTTTGCCAGAAGTTTGGTGGAGGAGGAATAATAGTCTATAGCTGTAGTATCCAGCATCAGTCTGGGGAAAACCCTTTCATGTTTCAGCATGATGATGCCACTGCGCACAAAACTAGATCCATAGCCAATTGGTGCACCAAATTTATTGTAGAAGACCTTGACCTGCCTGCACAGAGCCCAAACCTCAATCTCATCTTATGTGAGGTCAACTTAGCTTTTTATAGCAACAAAGCCAGGATCAAGTCTATGTTAATGCCTGTGGTTTTGGATTTAAATGTTAAATAAGCTCATATTTGATACATATATTTCTGAAGATGTCTGATTTTAAGTAAGTGGTAATGAAAGCTAATCTTACAGTAATTAATATTCTGCATAAATCATCGCACACGTTTGCCAAATGGACTCGCTTACGTGGTTCCTCATGACCATATCTAAGGAAAATGGTGTACATTTAACATCTTACTAAAACTTTTCTTTGACTTATGTTAAACGGACTTTGGGAAGGAGTGGAATATTAATACAGGTCTGTACAAATTCACTGTTTCCCATTTAAATTCTCCATGTCTCACGTGTGCAGAAGCTTTGGGATCTGCACAGTATTTCTTTTCATGAGACACTTCCAAACGTTTTTCTTTCCTTGTGTTCAAACCATCAACGTTAAGGAATCAATAGGAACTTCCAGGAGGTATTTGAATTGTGATATGTTGGCCAGCTCTCTGGACCAAGAGTATATGGAAATTCTCAGGGAAAAAAATGCCAGTAGGATAAAATGATATGCGCTATACCTCAGTGTCAATAGAGCTCCTTTAGCCGTTATTTCATGCAGAACATCTCATTTAATTCCCTTTCCTTGAAGAAACACAGAGTATTACAGACGCAAAACACTCCTGCATAGCAGATGGTAACTGTCATAGTACAAGGAAGGTCTGAAGGTTGACGGTTTCAATAGTAAAGCATGTTTGGTTACAGGTAAACGTATTAAATCCTGATAATATGATGCAAGTGCTCCACATTTTCACAGGTTTCAGATAATTACTATTGTAAAGAAATTTGTCCAGAAAACTTCATAACATTTAAAATAAAGGTAAAATAAAGTTATAACCAGAATGTCTCGTATTTGATTAGATCTTGAGGCAGACACAGTGTCTTGTCAAGAAAATGCTGTACTGTACTATACAATTACACTGTATTAGTTATCTTTTAATAACTCTCTGTTTGAAGGAACATCTGCTTTCTTGTGTCTGGTTTATAATATTTAAATCTATGGTATAATTATTGAAAAAAATAATAAAAGTGATTCAAATTTTTTTAACTGTATTTTTGGATTTTGTTGAATTTATCATGAAAAGAGTGGCAGGGTGGTGTTTATAACATTTCCACAGAAGCCAAAATGTTTCTCCAAAACATTTAAGTTGTCCCTAATGTCTTACTAGAGTCGGTCCAGCTATTCCAATAGTTGCGAGCTATTTAATTCATTATTACAGTGTTTTACTGTGTACATATTATTTTTGCCTTCACTGTAGACTGAGAAACAAGAAAACAAGAAAGACATCAAGTCAAAGCATTGTGTTAGTATTGTGTATTGTTGTATTATTACATTCTTACTAGCCCTAAAGCAATCAATCAAATTCACATCTTATTACTGTATAATTGGCAATATTTAATTCCAGATAGTATCAGCTGACTTCTGGAGTTTATTGCCGTTGCCCTATCAAGTTCAGTAAGTCACTAAAAGTTGAAGATGTGTTCCATATTCTAAAGCAGAGTCTTAATCATCAGTACGTAGATACTAAAAAGTGCTAAATAAGTTTTTAGTAAGTCAATTTGCATTCCATAACCTAAAGAAAAGATCGTTTCATAGCTTTTCTGGGAGCCAAAAACATGCAGGCTCAGAATATTTTAGTTTCAGCCTTTTTTAATAACCAAAAGCAGACAAATTCGCCACTTATATGAAAGAGTTTAAATTCAAAATATCATACTGAACTTGTGATAAACTTGTTCAGCACTTTTTAGACTCTAAACCCGTCACCTGATGCTACCTAGAATGTAGGAATGCAATTTTGCTAATTACATACTACTAAAAAGTAAATTAAGGGTATTAATCAATGCTTAATAATTGCATACAGCCTTGTCTTAAAGTTTTTATTGTGCATTATTACAACTAAAAATGCATTTTGTGTATTTTTTTAACATGTACTTATTAGTAACGCAAGTGTATGCATAGTGGATAAAAAATTAATTGAATAAAGAACAAACCCCCCAGTATGTTCCAGTGTTACCAGGCCATCTGCATCAGCACACTTTTGTGTGAAACACGCCTTACACTACTATGTGGATATATGGCCCCTGTGTAGGACCTAACCTTATATCCAGAAGCACACCTGGACGTGTAGTCTGCACAAGTCCTGCTGATTGGCTGAAGTCCCTCTACATCTTCACTTTATGACCCACTCACCCAGACCATTCTAGAACAGAAGGCCTTCACGGGGGTGCTCACACACCATTCTGACCTATGGATCACTGCCTGTGTCTTTGATTCACAGCATGTAAAGTGTTAACAGTAAAGTTAGTTGTACAACTTCACCAGCTAATTGGTTCTGCTGACCACAGGTTGTGAGTCACATACAAGCTCGGAATAAGAGGGAAGCGAAAGATTAGACTCTACAGTCTCAGAATTGTTTGACCTGTATTTATGCATTTTATTACCTCAAAAATCGAGAAACATTTGATTTGAATTTGATGTGCAGGCCAGTTTGTGGACCCTAGAATGTTAAACGGTTACTACCCATTAACTTTAATTAATGCTTCCACAAATATGAAAATGTACTAGATGTCTGAGATCAGATGCATTAGAAAGCATTTCACTTGTGCTCTATCCTTTGATCCTTTGACACGAGTAGGTCCATTGTTCCAAACCTGTCAGGTTTAGTAACAGAACAGTTGAGATTGAATAACATTATGGCTCTGATGATCTACTGCGACCAAGCCATAACTGTGATGCCTTTCTTGATAAGAAACTCCTGTGAGAAGTTGATTACTTTTGTGTTGTATTTCCAAATGAAACATAGTACTGGGTGGGTCTCTGAGCTAGCTGACTATTTTCACTTGATAATAGGGTGGTGGGAGGATAGGGTAGCACCTAGGTATGCATCTACAGACATTAGTGAAAGAATGGGTCGCTCTTAGGAGCTCAGTGAGTTCCAGCATGGTACCATGATAGGATGCCACCTGTGAGACAAGTGCAGTCGTGAAATTTCCTCACTACTAAATATTCCACAGTCAACTGTCAGTGGGATTATAACAAAGTGGAAGTGATTGGGAACGACAGCAACTTGTAAAATGACAGCATGGGGATGCTGAGGGGCATAGTGCACAGAGGTCACCGTCTTTCTGCAGAGTCGATCACTACAGACCTCCAAACTTCATGTGGCCTTCAGATCAGCTCAAGAACAGCGTAGAGAGCTTCATGGAATGGGTTTCCATGGCTGAGCAGCTGCATCCAAGCCTTACATCACCAAGCGCAGTGCAAAGTGTGGAATGCAGTGGAGTAAAGTTTGAAGTTTCTTACAGTGAAGTTTCTCATGGAGCCCTAGCTATTATTACTACTAATACTACTACTATTAATATTAGTAGTATAGTAGTATAGTAGTATAGACCAGAGAAGGATAGGCCCACCTTGTGAGCCTTGGTTCCTCCCAAGGTTTCTTCCTCAGCTCTGAGGGAGGTTCTCCTTGCCACCGTCGCCCCCTGGCCTGCCCACCTGGGGGTTTTTACATTCATGTTAAAACTCTGTCTTTACTGGAATTCTGTGAAGCTGCTTTGTGACAACATCAGTTGCAAAAAGCGCTCTACAAAAAAAATAATAAAGCATGCCACTGCACTCTAGAGCAGTGGACATGTGTTTTCTGGCGTGATGAATCACGCTTCTCCGTCTGGCAATCCGATGTGTTGTGCCCAGTGTAAAGTTTGGTGGAGGGGGGATCATGGTGTGGGGTTGTGTTTCAAGAGTTGGGCTCGACCCCTTAGTTCCAGTGAAAGTGAAAGGAACTCTTAATGCTTCAGCATTAACAATTTCACGCTCCCAACTTTGTAGGAACAGTTTGGGGACGGCCCCTTCCTGTTCCAACAAGACTGGGCACCAGTGCACAAAGCAGGTCCATAAAGACACGGATGAGCCAGTTTGGTGTGGAAGAACTTGACTGGCCTGCACAGAGTCCTGACCTCAACCCCATAGAACCCCTTTGGGATGAATTAGAGCGGAGACTGTGAGCCAGGCCTTCTCGTCCAACATCAGTGTCTGACCTCACAAATGCAAGAATGGTCAAAAATTCCCATAAACTCTCCTAATCCATTTTAGTATTTTCAATCTGCTGCTTATCCCTTAGAACTGAACTTGCTGTTTAATTTAAGACTGGCTGCTCTGATTGGCTCCCCTGTGTCTCATTCAAGGCTGAAACACTCTATAACTTCAGCTTCAATGGGCGGGGCTAAACTGCTCTAGGTTAAAGAGACATTTGTAAATGCATCGTCCCAATAACAAGGATTATAACTTTTTAAAGCTATTTTTTTGCAATTTAGTGTCTGTACATCATCTGGTTTTAAAAAGAAAGACAAAAATTCAGTTTTCTGTGGCACTGCACCTTGAGCCACATACAAATACATGCGAAATGTAGGGAGACAGGAAGAAAAGGAAGGAAAGAAAGAATAATGACTGAAAACATGCAGAAACATGATGGGTACACTGATTACAGGTAGGTGGAAGCTTTCATTACCTCAACTTGATTTACGTATGCAAGGTACTTGCTTTATTTTTCTACAAGGATGAAGTCTCTTCAATCCTCAAATCCTCTTCAGCTCCACAACGTTTCTTTGTTAAAATTTGGAGTCAACCCCCTTTTACACACACACACACACACACACACACACACACACACACACACACACACACACACACACACACACACACACCTGTTTACACAATGTTTACAGGTAACCAGGTAGATGAGTGACAGGAATGTCAGGCATGTGGCCCTAGTCTCTCATTAGAAGTCCAGGGGGTTGTTTTTAAAGACAAAGAGGAGGTTTGGGAAGGACAATGTGTGCCAAATGTTCAAGATGGCTTTTCCAGAGGCTCCAGGAAGACACCCACCCACACACGCTTGGAAACAGGCATCCTGCGAAGTCTGATACAGACAGAAGAGATGAAGTGAGGAGGTTCAAATCACATTTCCATATTTCTGTCATTGACTATTTACGAAGAACATGAAAGAATTAGATCTAACAGGGGTCAGCCCATTGGCTTCCATCGTTCGTGTGTTTTTGGGTCAGCAGGTTTTCTGTCCTTTTATAAGTACAGGAGAATTTTTCTGCATGGATACTGACTGTATGCAATAAGTTCAATTAAACATTATAAGACTATTCCTTCAATTCCCTATGGCACAGACCCCATGAACACCTTTGCTTACATTTTGCTACTAATTAAAACAAGCCCGATGACCGCTGGGATAGGCTCCCGCACCCCCATCCATGAAAATGGATGCATGGATGGATGGATGGATGGATGGATGGATGGATGAAACAAGCAGAGAAATTTAGTCGATCCATAACACATTTTAGTTTGTACATGGAAGAGGAGGCTTTGTAATTTGAATTATTAATATGTGAATTGTAACTTTGTATATTCTTTGCATATTTTGTTTTATTTATGCATATGCAAATTTTTGTCACTACTTGAAACACTCAAGGAGCATACCGACCTGAATCTATTGCTATAGCATGTAAATCAAATGTAAATTGAGGTCTTTTTGAATTTAATATGTAATTATGTATCAGTATGTCAAAAATACAGTTATAGCACTAGGTATCTAATTTTGATTAAGAGGGAATTCCACTTTCTTTTCTGTAAAATTGTACCAATAAGATGTAAACAAAGTCATTCAGACTGGTTTGATGTGAAATGCTCTGTTCTAGACTGACGTATGGAATTTGCTGACAGTGGTCGTGATGGGAACCAGACGTCTGAAGCATTTAGCCCAGGGGTGTCCAAACTTTTTTCAGAGAGGGCCAGATTGAACTTGAGGGCTGACATATTATCCACAAACATTAAGATTTCAAAATATCAGCACATAGAATCGGATCTTTCTGTGAGCTACCATGTTTCCTATCACTGTATAAAAGTCGCACGAAGCTTCTTTAGCGTTGGATTGTTCATTCCGAGTAGATTGGATCGGTGAGCACCCATTATTATAATGAATAATTTAATGGTTTTGTTATAAAGTTTAGGTGTAGTTTCCTTTACATATCAAATAAACACAGTGTAGCCATATTTCTGTTCGACCTTAAAGGTTTAATATTTACTGAATATTTAATGAACTGCTGAATTTGCTCTGATAAGAAGTAAACAACTCGCTTAAATCAGCAGTTCTCAGTGTTTAGTTTGAGCTTTATGTCTGTAGTCTTGACTAAATGTCATTTACTAAATGAAGCTGCAGGTCTGGTCAGCTGCCACCATCAGGTGAAAGGAAGAACTGCAACATACTGGCTGGTGGGTCACTTATAATCAGAAGTGGACGAAGTACACTAATCATGTACTTGAGTTAAAGTCGAGACCCCCAAGGTAAAATATTCCTCCAGTAAAAGTAGAAGTTCCTCCCTTTAGACCTCCACTTGAGTAAAAGTACTAAAGTATTTCCCTTCAAATGTACTTAAGTATAAAGTAAAAGTACTAAAAGAGTAATTCTGGCTCTGATGTCCTGTTATCATTTTTATAACCAGACTGGCTTCATGAACTCATTTCAGGTGAAAGTCCTCCAGCGTCTCTCTTGGTAAACCAGTCTTTTAATAGAACGTCATTAATTAGTGACGCTGACGTCTATTAAAATGATCAGAAGCACAAAACACTGAAGGTAAACAGTTTCCATCAGGGAGAACCGAGTGGCTCTGAAATCACTTTTTACACACAAGCAAAGTTTCAGTTTCAGATTTATTTACAACTTAGTTCCAAGTTTAAGTTGAATAAAAACTGGCTTTAAACTCAGGATCACAGATGAGCTCCTTTACTATGTTGATCTGTAGGCGTCTGTTCATAAACATAAACCAGCCCAAACTCATTTACTATAAAATGAAACGGTGTTTGTAGAAATTCAGAAAAAAGCCGCGTCAGTCTCGACTGCATATGTGGACATATTTCTATATTGAGCTCTATTTACACAAAGTTAGGTTAGTTCATCATTTATGTTGAACAGACTCTCCCAAAGTTTTACGCTGCTGCGCTGACGTTGAACCGCGTGCTGCACTGGGTCGGTATGACCAACAGGTCAAAACCAGCTCTAAACAAAGTGACCGCTGGGCCCTGATTGGTGCTCTGGCTTTGCGCTTCTTTCGTTTTGACATGTTATGTTTTTATAAAAACAGAAGCCGAGGGCCAATTAAAATCTGTGAGCTGCTTTTGACTTTGGACACCTCTGATTTAGCGCCTCTTAAAGGTCCCTCACAGAAAGTTATTACATGAAATGGTTATGATCACCCCGCTTTATGTCTGAGACACAGTTTTACCAATAGCTCTGAGGCGAAGTTTTGTCCCAAAATGTTTAGACTGGGCACTATTTTACCATCATCAGCAACATTACATATAAAAACTCAGATGACTTGTAAGTTGGTGGTTTTGAATACAAAATAAAATGGCTATATTTTTGCTGTTTACATCACCTCGCCTGGTCCCTATCACCACCCCGTAAAGGAATCCAAGTCAGTGCATTTCTCTACAATCTTCATATCAAAACCACTTAAATTGACTTTGATTACAATCAGCAACTGGATTATGTCGAATTTTTGATAAGAATCAGTTGCAGCCCCCTTTAAGGCAACAGTAAAGGCAAACTAACAAGGAGCATTTACCAATTTGCATCGTTCTACCTGCGCCCCAAACCCCTCAACAACCCCCCCCCCAATAAATTTTCATTCTTTATTCCAGCATCTTTCAAAAACCATACAGGGAGGGTAAGGAGAGGGGAGGGGAGGAAATGAGAGATCAGAGGAGAAGAAAAGGAGGGAAGAGCACAATGAGGAGTGTTTGAGGAGAGTTTGAAAGGCAAGAAGAAACCATGAGGGGGAGGGCGATCAAGGAGGAGCCTTACCACAACAGAGTGAATAAGAAAGAGTAGACGGCCGAAAAAAAAAAAAAAAGAACATTGAGATAGATGGGGGGGAAAAAACGGAAGGGAGAAGCCACAGGCGCGAGAGAAAGATGGGGAGGAAAAAAAAGAGGCAGCATGAACGGAGAAGTGGAAGAGGAGAGGGAGAGAGTGAGAGAGGGTGTATGTTATGGGGTGAGGTATGAAGGGGCCCTATAACAGTCTGGGGGATAATGCTGTGCAGATGTGTCCTCATCTGACTCTGAAATGAACAGACGGCAAGGGAGGAGGGAAAGTGAGCCCCGTTTACATAGGATACATACAGTAATCCGAAATGTCTGAACTGCATTTCATCACTGTTTACAACTTGCTGACGTTGCCTTGATGAAGTGCATATCACCTATGTTGCGCAAGTGGCCACAAAGAGTCTTTAATAGGCTCGACTAGCCTCAGTGAGCTAATTAGCAGTCTAAGCATATTTTTTAAAATCAAACCATTTTTGGAAAGTGTAAGTGTGACACATGGAAATGGCTTAAAGTCTGGCTTAAGCTTAAAGTAGGGTTAGAAAAAATCAGCACAGAGTAGCATAGCGGGTCATCAGCATGTTGTGCCTCGGACGCTGGCATGCTGGTCGACCAGCGTGATCATGCTGGGTGACCAGCTAAACCACCACCAAACTAGCACTAAACCAGCATAAACCAGAAAAGAATACGTTGTGATCTGTGCTTTTTTTTCCAGCAGGATAAAGAAGAACTTTGTTAGTTACATCAGCAGTTACTACTTTATAGTAGTATATTCTGGGCTAAAGGCCCATTTGCCATTGCATTTACTCATTTTTGTGGACATCAGGAGGGACTTTTTAGTGCGGGGCATGTTTTAAACGGAAGTGGGAAAAATGTCTAGACGTTAGTGTTAACAGAGCATTAGCAACCGCTGCTAGTGACGTTTTAACACTCACTAACCTGGCTGAGGACAACTGTCCAAAGTTATGTTGGTGTGGAAGTGATTCTAGACTGACTACAAACACCAATATTAGTGACACAGTGACCGACTTCGGGAAGAGGCTTGCAGCACTGTCGGAAAAACAGTGGTCCTTGATTACCACTGCCTTGCGGATTTCAGTTTTTCCTCTGCATTAACACATCCATTACAATCAATCTGGTTAATTAATTAATCAGTTTCCCAAGATCATCGTATTGTTAAGTTCTTCTAGGAGCAGGGTTGGAAAACACAGTGTTGACTCATAGTGGCTCTGTGCTTCCTTAAGAATAACCATCATTGGCCATCTCGGTTCCCCGACAGTCCCACAAACCTCTGTCTGAAAATATCCTACACAGCTTTCTGTATGGCGCTGCGTCTAATGGTAGAAATCAGCTTCAGATTTCTTCTTACTCATAGCATGAGGTGCCATAATGTAAGTGCTGCACCATTTAAGACCTGGACCAGGAACATTTAAACAAGAAAAATAAAAAAGACGTGCAGTTTATACCACTTTTTTTCACCATGACTCATCAGACATAAAGCCTGTCTTGGCCAGTTTATTGCAGTAGAATTGTAACTGCTGTAACAGTTTAAGGTGGAACAGGAAAATATAAGAAGTTCTTCAGCTTCGTCTACAGTAGGACAGTTCACCAAAGCACCACAATTCGAAAAGCCAGCTCACCAACATTAGTGCTTGTGCAGACACAAGCTCTCTTAGTCAATATTCACTTCCACAAATCACTTTAGACAGAATTATCCTCTGCCTGGTTAGCAAGTGTTAAAAAGTCATCCAGTGTTTGTTGTTGCTAGCTCTAAACCAACGATTAGACTTTTTCACTTCCCCTTAAAACACATCCTGCACATAAACGTCCCTCACAACGTCCCAGACACAGCGTTACATCGGCAGGAGTGCCTCACGTACCGCGAACGTGCAGTTGCAAATAGGATTGCAATTGCATCTTCATTCATCACAACAGTCAGACTGTTAAAACAACGAAAATCGAATGTCAAAAGCACTTTTTCATATGAACTTTTAACAGCCATTATTCCCAGAAATAGAAATGCAAATACACATTTTGTGATTTGAATTACAGTAAGTCTTTAATACTGCGCACTCACATTGGAAATGCTAATTCAATTGTAAACACACAAATCTGCATTTAAATGTGAATAAAGTCTAGAATAGGCTTCCATAGTATGTCATTGCTATGGAGAGATCTCTCCACCTTTCCTTTCGCAAAGGAAATGACTTCAGATTGTGAGGATTTCTGGGCGAGTTCTCCTGCTGAAGTCTACATTTATGTCGACTTGGTCCATTACTCCCAAACAAACTTCATCTGAGCTAATACATTAATAGAACAGCCTTGAGATGGCACTGGGGATTCCCCCAAGGGGAAATGATAAGAGCTAGTTGATGAATTTATATTTGAAACTGTACTGGAATGTGGAGCTGGGCTGTGATACAAGAGCTGAAAGTCTCTAAACTTAAGGCAAGCCCTCATTCTGACCTTAAAATAATTCTCTGTGCTATTCTGTTGTACTAGCAGAGACCTTACCATGCGTAAGAGCCAAAAATGACTTAGCAATATTTCGCCTTAGGGGGTCTTACAGGCAGAGCTCTACTGAAAAGATAGCTGTGGTATAGAAAATTCATTTTGTAAGATAACACTGCACTGAGCTGAATAAAGGCACTTCATACTGAACCCATTAGCCCCTTCCAAGTACGCCCACTGGGCATTTTCACATGCCATTCTCAACAACAACAAACAATACGAATGTGGGGTCGATAGCAAAAAATTTCCCTTAGTTAAAGATAACTTAAGGTAAGCCCTGTGATTAGACTTTGCCTTGTACATCTCAACAAAGACAAATACCTGATCTAGCGATCTGATACATCAAAGGTTAAGAGAAGGCTTCACGGCTCCCAATGAACCTCCGGTGAACTTAAAGACCACTTCACTGTACCTGTTCTATACAGTCACGTCCATGTGTGTTTGAAAAGTAACACAATCCACTATTTTAAACATGTCACATGGTCAAAGTGTTTAGCAAGACAAGGGTTTTGTAGAAAGATGAGCAAAGCGTTTAGCGTACAAAACCATTTATCAAACTCCTACAATAATAAAATGCCTCTTTAATGCCTATATTGTGCACTACACTCACCGGCACCATGTATGCATATTTATGTAATATGTCCTGTTCAGTTGCTTGTTAACACAAATAGCTAATCAGCCGATCACACGGCCGCAGCTCACTGCATTTAGGCGTGTAGAGGTGGTCAAGACGACTTGCTGAAGTGCAGGCCGAGCATCAGAACGGGGAAGAAAGGGGATTTAAGGGGCTTTGAACGTGGCGTGGTTGTTGGAGCCAGACGGGCTGGTCTGAGTATTTCAGAAACTGCTGATCTGCTGGGATTTTCACGCACAACCATCTCTAGGGTTTACAGAGAACGGTCCGAAAAAGAGGAAATGTCCAGTGAGCGGTCAGTTGTGTGGACGAAAATGCCTTGTTGGTGTGAGAGGTCAGAGGAGAATGGGCAGACTGGTTCCAGATGATAGAAAGGCAGCAGGAACTCAAATGACCAACCAGAATCTCTGAGGAACATTTCCAACACCTTGTTGAAAGTCTGCCATGAAGAATTAAAGCAGTTCTGAAGACAAAAGGGGGTCCAACCTTTTACTAGCAGGGTGTACCTAATAAAGTGACCGGTGAGTGTATATAGGCCACTATGAGCATGCTGACATATTTGTTGTGTCCAGATCGCATCTAGGAAAACTCTGTCCATTTTCCATTCACACTTTTCACCAAAATGTGTCCCCAGCATGGCCAGATGAGATCCTGATGTTCCTTTTCCATTTAAAAGAAAGAAAGCGCATCAACACAAACATAACTTCTGTTTTATTTTGGTTTAATTCGTTCACGTTATGACACATAAGAAGTAATCACAACTGGCTTGGACACTTTAATGAACCAAAGAGTGCAAGACGGCCCTGTGATCTGGAATAAATCCAGCAAGAATAAGTCTATGAAAGTCCATGCATAGTTTGTCATTGATCAGTGAAGTCCATTGTCAAAATAGTTGTCAGATAATTTATTCTGGATTACTAATATAATCGTAAATGACAGCCCTAATTCCCAACACAGGATCAGTACCCTAACCCCTGCCCAATGGTCGTTCCTTTTGCTGCCAAATTTAGCTGCAGCCAGCGGAAGGGAACAGTGGCTGCTCTTTTCCAGGAGCTTTGGAGTGCCCGTCGCCGCACAAACAGTCCAAAAATACCAGTGCGGTCATGCGGTGCCCATCAGCAGCAGGGTTAACATCGAGGCTAATTCACTTTGAGCGGGTGTGACTCGGATTAGCTAGAGGATACAGCACAGAATGCGCACATTGAGCCGGGCCCGTAAACACGGGATTAGCGTGGAGTTTGGAGCCGAGGTGCTGTTTACTGTGCTCTGCAGAGGACTGTGTTGTGATTGAATGTGGTGTTCAAATGTTTTTGTTAAAAAGGTCATTTTATAGCGCAATTCAGAATAGTGGCCTTGTCTGAGCTGCGGGACATGACATCAAGGACTGAATCCAACGCTAATGCTCATGGCCTAGTGCGTAGTAGGATGGAAGCATGCAGCGTTTAGTCCAGGTGACTATAAACAGGGATACAAGCTGTGTGGTGGTGGTTGTAGCCTGTCCCAAGTCCAAAAGTCTCATCTCGGTCTCAACCTCATCGGGAGCTGAGTTGTCTTCTTACAGTGGAAGGATGAACAGAAACACCTGTGAGTTTGTTCAGATCTGAAGCAGCTTGATATTCACCTCCATCTCAAAGATGAAAGCTTTATGTCCTGGTCATCTGATGGGGACAGTTTTGGTGGTCTGCCGGATCTTGTATGGTTATTCGGAGACCCATTTCCTCTGTAGCTTTACGTTTTTTTGCAACTCAAGTTTTGGAGACTCTTGTTTTTTCACCTATTTTCTGCCCTTCCCTTCTAATCTTTGTCTTTTATCCATTTTAGATGCGCATTAGAAAGAACTTTCCAAGGCAGCTAAGGTGTGCTTGGATAGCAGACACTAAAAGAGTTATGCAGAAACCTGTTTCACTGACACACACACACACACACACACACACACACACGTAAAAAAATGACCACATCCAACATCCTGTCTTGTCCTGCCTCGCCTGTTTGTCTGTTTGTTTTTCCCTCCTGTTTACCTTCCTTTGTGTCTCTGGCCTTGTGCCTCTGTTTTCTTGTTTCTCTGCCCCTTTGCCATGCCCCTCACCTGTGTTTGATCTGTCCTAGTCCTTTCTTGTCCATCTCAGACAGTATTAATACCCTTTGTGTGTTTACCCTGTTCTTTGCTTGAGGTTACTTGTTCTAATGTTTTCCCAGATTCTGATTGTGTGGCTTCATTTGTAGTGTTTTATACTCTGCTGTGTTTCACTTCACTTCACGTAGTAGTTCTTTTAGGTTTGGTAGGTTCCTGGTTTTCCTTACAGCCCTCATTATTAAAAAAAAAACTCTTATTTTGCACTCGCATCCTGCTCCGCTGTCTCCTTCGTCTCCCACCACATTACACCATAATATATATGAACATTAATCTAGTGAATGGTTATGACTCTCCCCCAGAAGAAGTCCTGTGGATTCATGTGCGTGTGCATGTGTGTGTGTTACTGTTGCACAGCTGCACACTAGACTATTTTATTGCGGTGACCTAATGACATTAGAGTGCTTCAAAGGCACTGTTGTGTCTACAGATTCCTGTGTGTAAGTGTGTATTACAGACCCTCAGCCAGGGTCGGCCCTTGGTGGTGTCATTTTAGGACAATAGGTGCAATAAATACATGCACTAAATCAAGAAGTGTGCGTACACATGCACACTAATATAAATGCTTGTGAATTCCTCAGCAAATCAGTCACATCCCAGATTCAAAGTTTAGACTAGACCGTGCCAACTAAGGATATCCCATGAAAAGAAAGTAGGGGAGGCAGGTGAGCGTAAGGGAGTGAGGTATACTGATGTCATTCATTGTCAGTCTCTCTCACCCTGTTCATTCACTTTCTGACCCATCTTCTAACAGAAGATCTAATCAATGAGGCGGTATTTTCCATGGCTTTTCTTTAAAGCACTCAGTAGCAGCTACTCTCATATAAGATATTATGAAATGAGCAAAGTTTGAGAGGAGGACGATGCCTGAAGCTCCTCCTTCTTCTAACCTAATGTCCTATCTACCCTACCTTCTCTTTCCTGTGATGATGTTGTTTTACCCTACCATCACCATCCCCTCTCCTCAGTCCTGCCACTTTTCAGTGTCAAAGGCCAGGTAGTCCCAGAAGCCAGAACTTTAGTCAGAAGCTCTCAGAGTTATCACGTTACAACCAAGGCATGATCTGAATGTGCAAAAACAGGTGCTGGATTAGAAGTTCTGTTTTTTTAAATATTGCCATTCAAACTTTCAATATTAGTTTTACAATATTAAAATACAATTTCATCCACTTTCAGTTCTTCACTGACTCACACTGCTCTTGCTAATTTAACTCAGGTGTGCAGAGCCAAGCTCATTAGCATATCACTGCCGTCAGAACAAAACCTCGTATCTCCAAAAGTATCACTTTACTGGAGAGGGAAAAAACGTTCCTTTTAATGAGAGTCAGTGGACCCAGACATTTTTCCAAGTCGTTTCATTTGGTCCATTCTTCATGAAATTTACACACAGTGTAAAGGACAACAGGCATTTTCACATTATGTCAAAAACTGAAAAACAAGAGACAAGGATTTGTTCCAACAGCACTGATGTCCACCACAAGGTAAGGGTTAAGACATAACCCATTTTCTCCTTCGTATTCCCCTTCAAGATGTTAAGCTGTAACGTTTGAACGCTTTTCTGCTTTCACACATGATTACAAGTGTTTTTAGTCTTTTGCCATAGCATCATTTTAGCACTGAGCATGGTGATGCTACACGTTTGGCCCCACAGTGGATTTTCACATGTTGACAAATTCTGGAAAAATGACCGTCCTACACCACAACTAGTTCCACATTGTTCTGAACTCTTACTAGACCCTGATCGTAGTTCGTAGCACCGTATAGAAGATAGCACAGAACGCAGCTATACAACATAGACTGTGTCACTGTGAGAGGGCTGATATACATCAGATCCAAGTTCTATGAAATCAATAAAACTTTTAACATCATTAAATAAACGTCTCGTGCTTTGCTCCAGTTAACCAACTCTTCATTAACATAGTGAAAGGTAAACAAAGTAAGAAGTGACAAAGAACTTGGCTGGGAACAGCATCGAAATGGCACCCTGTGGCATTTAAGCAGTGCTAGTAGTTGCTGAGTGTCAAATTGTGTCGACAGCGATTGTCTCAGCAGCGTCTGCACCTTCATTACAAACATTCCAATTTATTTTGACGTTGCTCATCTGGTGTGTGGTGGCCTTTAAGCATCTGCCATTCTAATCTCTGCTACTGTATTATGGACATTATATTGAAATTGAATAAGTTGCATAGTTCACAATATAGATTGAAGGACACCTTTGTCCGTTTCATTGGACCAATCCACAGTCAACTGTAAAGTCCTGTCATGCATCTCAAACCGAGTTCTTTTGTAATACACTTGCCGCGTTTAGTGTGTGTTCACTATGGGAATTGAAATGGCATGGAGTGTACTGTTAATACCTGGATGATGCACTGGAACCACTGAATGCTGTACTAGAACCTCATCAGACACGGTTTGCACCC
>NC_051227.1:729708-784708 GCF_015220715.1 Pygocentrus nattereri | reverse complement strand
TTATCTAGCACTGCTTTAACCCTCTTGGGCATGGAATTCACCAGAGCTGCACAGGCTGCTGCTGGAATCCTCTTCCACTCCTCCATGATGACGTCACGGAGCTGGTGGATGTTAGACACCTTGCGCTCCCTATCCTTCCGCCTGAGGATGCCCCGCAGGTGCTCAAATGGGTTTAGGTCTGGAGACGTACTTGGCCAGTCTATAACCTTTAACTTCAGTAAGGCAGTTGTCATCTTGCAGGTGTGTTTGGGGTCGTTATCGAGCGCAGTTTCCAAAGGGAGGGGATCGTGCTCTGCTTCAGAACGTCACAGTACATGTTGGAATTCATGTTTCCTTCAATGAACCACAGCTCCCCAGTACCGGCAGCACTCATGCAGCTCCAGACCATGATGCTACCACCACCATGCTTGACTGTAGGCAAGAGACTGTTGTCTTGGTACTCCTCACCAGGGTGCCACCACACACACTGGACACCATCTGATCCAAACAAGTTTATCTTGGTCTTGTCAGACCACAGGACATGGTTCCAGCAATCCATAGTTATTGAACTGCTTGTCTGCAGCAAACTGTTTGCGGGCATTCTTGTGTGTTAGCTTCAGAAGAGGCTTTCTTTTGGGACGACGGCCATGCAGACTGAGTTGATGCATTGTGCGGCATATGGTCTGAGCACTGACAGGTTGACCTCCCACTTCTTCAACCTCTGCAGCTACATTGGGATGGAATACTGAGATAACCAAAGAGCAAGCCAAACTCATGGTAGAATGAAAACTGGTGAAAGCTTTCATCTTAAATGTGACATGATCTTAGCAGTCAGTATGCTGCAAACTAACACTCGCTAAGTAAGTCCATTTTCACATTACATTAAGAACTATTCACCAATTGTAGTAAATGAATTCAACCTATACATTTAACCCATCCATCCACACACACACTAGTGGGCGGTGTCCACATTTGCCCGAAGTGATGAGCAGTCCTGTCCACAGCACCCAGGGAGCAGTTGGGGGTTGGGTACATTGCTCAAGGGCACTTCAGTCATGTCCTGCTCAGGGGATCAAATCAGTGACCTTCTGGTCACAAAGCTGGTACCATAGCCTCCAGCCCACAATACATAAAGAACTGCATATGACTCACATTTGAAAATTTCAACATTACTAATGCAAAAAACGAGTAACAGTGTCAGATAATACCAGATTCACACCATCACGCTGTATTTGATACACTAATTTCTCCAGGCTAATGTCAGCTTCTTATTCAAATTTCTGTTCCACCTTAAGTAGTGTAGTACTTGTGCAGGAGTTTACACATTAATTCACAATTACCAGCCCAAAATGCTACCAGCCCAGTGGAATTCTCCTGACTCTCCCAAATACCCACTCCAGCACTGGCTGGTATTCTTAGTATCTGGCCCAACATTGCATATATGGTTGATTGGATATATGTGTGTGAATGCACGTGTTTCTTCTATCATTCTGTTTAACATGACAATCAAGAAAGAGAGCCACAAATGAAAAATGACCCAATACACAGTCCTCACAACCTACACATCACCCTAGATTTCAATGACCAATTAAAGGTGATATCACTGAGTGTCACGCATTCAGCTCGTCGAGTGAACTCCAACTCCCAGAACACCCTGGGAGATCATGTGACTCCGGACTCAGGCACGCGCACCTGTCTGCGCTCACAATCCCCAGACTTTTGATGAATGTCACCTGTGCCTCATTAGAGCAGAGCATTTAAGCCTGGCTCTGACAGTCAGTGAGTGTGAGGTGTTGTTTTCTCTAAAGCCGCGAGCGCCTGGGTTTCAGTCACATTGTAACACTGAGAGTGTTTTTTTTGTGAAATTCTTCAGATATTTCAGAAGGTATCAATAAAATATACAGCCAGGAAGAAAAACAACCAGTCTCTGTGGTTGACACAGGCTTTGTAAAGGAAGAAAAACAATGTAGAATCCCAACATTCAACCAACTTCTCCCCTGTCAAATACATTGTGGATGGCCTAGCGTGGTGCATCTTGTGGGCTACACTATATGTCCAAAAGTATAGAGACACACCTTCTAATTAGTGAATTAAACGCTGTTTCTGCCACAGACTGTGCAAAATGCACAAGTATAATTTAAAAGTTCCCACATCTGGGCTTTACAGTACCTTTAGTACCTTTCTTCTCTAGACTTTCTCCATACCAAAAATTTAGCAGTAGTTTAGTCTGCATGTGCTTTGGAGATGAAGCTTTGGCTTGAATGCTGAAGGGAGGGGCTGTTGACTCACAAAACAACTGATTTTAGCCTTAATTGATTGCAAGTGTTGGTTATGTGCTCATATCTATTAAATCAAGTTACCTCTGTTGCAGAAACTGAAGTTGTATATAACTTCATACTGCTGCTATTTATCTACACACACTGAGGCCAGGGTCTATATGTATAGGCCTCTGAGTAAAAGCATGTTTGAGAGTAAGATTACTCTTCCCACGGAGGAGGTGCCAGGAGACCTTTAGAAAACTTCTCAATTACAATGAGCAAGGAAGTGGGGCTAACAGCCACTCTGACAGCTACCTGCCTATTTTTGGTACATCTTATTGGCTTATGAGGGAACTATAGTTAATGTGACTGTGATGGAGCAGACAATTAAGACAGTTGCTGAAGCTGAACTTCTGCACAAACCATCCCCCTGAACGGTCATAGAAGTTTGTTATTTAAAATTTTTATTTACAGTTTTGTATTATATGTTTGTATTGACATGGTGTCTTTTATGAGTATATTGTGCATATATTTCCTAAACCAATTTCACAGTAAAGACTTATTTGATGAAGGGGTTCAAGCAGGTAGGGAAGCACTGTTTCTATGTCAGTGGGTTGAGAGAGAGAGAGACAGACAGATGCATTCATGGCAGAGTCGTTTTCCTTGTGTGATGTGGAAACAAATATCCTTGCATGTGTTTTTAGATTTTCGTACCTGTAATTTAGATTTTAGATGTGTCAATGGGCTGCTATAGGCATATATATATATATATATATATATATATATATATATATATATATATATATATATATATATACACATATGCATGTGTGTATGTGTACCTTTGTGTGTGAGGCCTTCAGGGTGGTGGGACAGTTTCCAGGGCGACCGCCAGGCATGTGTTACTCCTGGCTTGTGCCTCTCTCTCACTAAGACACACACACACACACACACACACACACACACACACACACGGAAAAGCCCCTACTCCGAGTGCGGCCCCACCAGGTCTCAACATTCCACTCGTGTTACCACGACAACGTCCATACCAACAGCTCAGTGGCTCTTTAACCCTTCAGTGACCTCCCAGCGGAGACACTTCCTCCGACATGCTTAGACATACATACACACACTCACTCAAACGTGTGCACATGCACGTATGCTCTAATGCAAACAATTATAAACTCACATATCCTCTCTCGCTCTCTCTCTCTCGCTCTCTCTCTCTCTCGCTCTTCCAAACAAAGGCTGAGGAGTGAAAGTAGCATATAAATAAATATATATATATATATGTGTGTGTGTGTGTGTGTGTGTGTGTGTGTGTGTGTGTGTGTGTGTGTGTGTCTCTCTCTGCATACTTTGGTTGCCCCCTTTCACCCTGTTCTTCAATGGTCAGAACCACCACAGGACCACCACAGAGCTGGTATTATTTGGGTAGTGGATCATTCTCAGCACTGCAGTGCTGCTGGAGCTTTTCAACACGGTCTACTCTATTAGACACTCCTACTTCGCTGGTCCATCTGGCAGATGTAAAGTCAGAGACTGTAGCTCATCTGTTGCTGCACGCTTTGCGTTACTCATCCTCTAGTCCAGGGGTTCTCAATCCAGGGTCCACCTGGTTATAAGTTGAAAGCATTGAGACCCGTAAAAAAAAATCAAATCTTTTACTTCTTTACTTTCCTTTATTACATGCTGACAGATTGAAAATCATCCATTTCAATCACATAAACGTTGTATTGAAACATTAAAAAAATTGTGATGATGTGAAAAAGATAGAAGAAAAAGAAATGTTTGACTCTGCTTCAGAACCTGCAGTCCACTGTGCTGTCGTGGTCACCCCCACCCCACCCCCTTGATATCTGCTGCTTTATGATTGAAATTAAATCAGTTAGGTTACTGAAGCTTAGCTTGAAGTACGTTTGGGTATCCATGTGCCAAAATGTGCATCCTTGCTATTATAATATTGCTCTGCTGTTAATAGCAGCAGCTCATCCTGCAGGAATTATGAGCATGAGGACAGTACAGCACTGATGCAGTACTACTAAGTGTTAGTTTTAGGTGAAGGATTCATACCAGGGTTAGATTTAGGACCATGGTGGGGGTTAGATTTAGGTTTGGGGTTGAGGTAAAGATTCAGGTTAGGGTAAAGTTGTGGTTTTGGGCAAGGGAAAATTTAATCTCTGAGAATACTTCAACATTATGTATCAAATTAAAAATAAATAAACAAATAAATAAATAAATAAATAAGTAGTTGAAATGACAATCTGAGGCTGTTTTAATGCAAGACTGCTGAAACCTGAAATCTGCTGCTCGGATATTTCCCTTGAGTAAAAGAGTGAGACAGTAATCTCATATGGCTTTCCTCTTAAGTTTTAGTAGAGATCTCAGTCACACATTATTGTTTGCCAAGACATCTGCAGCTTAATTGTCATCTGTTGTGTATCGACCTCTCTTGTATATCATGTCTTGTTTTTGCCTAATGACATGTTAGGAAAGTCACCATTAACCCCCCTAAGCCCTCAAAGAGTAAACTTTGAACAGTAAATTTTCCCCTGGGTTTTTGTTTATGGCAAAACTTATGACATTTCATTTCTCTTTAGCAAGAGCCTCAGAGTGCAGAAGAGCCGTGAGCAGTAGGGCATTGTGCCCTCTGTGTGCTTTATGAGTACAGATTGTGTAAGTGTGGTGTGTGTGTGTGTGGTGTGTGTGTGAAAGAGAGAGTGGGAGGGTTTTTTTGTGACTGTGTATGTGTGTGCAGCTCCCCATCAAGGTACTTAACATCGGATGATGTAATGAGTAGCAGAAATTCAACTGCATTACACAGTCTGACGCCATGTGGAGTCTGGATACGGCTGACCTACATACACACACACACCCACACACACACACACACACACATGCACATCTCTTCTGTTACATAAACCACACCAGTGCTTCAGTTTATGTTAGATAGAAAGTGTGTGTGTGTTTAATTGTATCTGTGTTTTATAAAGACCTTCGGAGAAGGGAGAGCATCTGGGGGGGATTTCAGATTTCTGCTGTAAAGAAAGACAATCTGAGTGACCCACAGTGCAATGGAGAGTGAGAACAAGCTTGGGATGAAAAATGAAAGAGTGTGAGGCAAAAAAAAGGAGAGCAGCATGAGATATGAATCAGCAGAGTGTGCATGTAGGTTTTGAAATGACAGCAAATGCAACAATATGCAAAGGGATAAGTAAAAAAATACAGATGGTAAAGTGAGAATTTGTGAAAAAAGAGTAGAAGGTTATAGATGATAAGTAGTTATGCCATGCAGTCTCTATAGACAAACATTGGCAGTAGAATGGATTGTACTGAAGAGCTCAGTGACTACAAATATGACACTGTCTAGCATGCCTCCTTTGCCACAAGTCAATTAGTGAAATGTCTGCCCTGCTAGCTCTTCCCTAGTCAACTGAAAGTGCTTTAATTGTGAAATACAAGCGTTCAAAAGCAACAGTAGCTCAGCCAGAAAGCAGCAGACCACACAAACTAATAGAACAGGGCTGCAGAGAGTTGAATTGAATTGAGAGCCATTAGCCAACTGTGTTTGCACATAGAGGAATTCAACCTCTGCATTTAAGCCATCCGTGCAGTGAAACGCTCACATATATGCGTATTAGTGAACAGACACACTAGGGGGCAATGAGCACACTTTTCCGGAGTGGTGGGCAGCCCTATCCACAGCGTCCAGGGAGCTGTTTGGGGTTAGGTGCCTTGTTCAAAGGCACTTCAGTCATGTACTGTCGGCCAAGGGGATCGAACCAGTGACCTTCCTGTCACAAGGCTGGTCCCCTAACCTCCAGTCCATGACTGCTCAATTGCATAGCATGTAAAAAAATCAACTATCCTCTCTTGCATCACTCACTGCAGCGTTCTAAACTGCCTATGTAGGCAACATCAGCACAAGAACTGGGCATCAGCAGTGTCATGATATGGGTTTCCATGCCAGAGCAGCTGCACACAAATCTAAGATCTACGCTACCCCCTCATCTGGAATAGTGGAAATGTGTGCTCTGGAGTGATAAATCATGCTTTGGACTCTCAGTCCAATGGACAAATTTGGGTTTGGCGGATGGCAGGAGAATACTACCTAATAAAATGCATAGCGCCGACATTAGAGTTTGGTGGAGAAGGGATAATGGTCTGTGGCAGTTTTCAGGGTTTGAACCAGGCCAGGCAGTTCTAGTGAAGGGAGATGTTAAAGCTGCAGCATGCAAACACATTTTACACAATTACATGCTTCAAACTTTGGCAACAGTTTTAGGACGGCCCTTCCATGTTCAAGCATGATTGTGTCTCTGTGCACAAAAAGAGGTCCATAAAGCTATGGTTTGGTGCGGAGGAACTCCAGTGGCCTGCACAGAGCCTAAGACCTCGACCCCACTGAACATCTTTGAGATGAACTGGAACATGAGTTATGAGCCAGGCCTTCTCATGCAGCACCTCACAAATACTCTTCTGACAAATATCCACAGACACACTCCAAAATGTGGAAAACCTTCTTAGATGAGTGGATTTTGATACCCTTGGTTTTGGAATGATCAACAAGCTCATAATGTGTGATGGTCTGGTATCCATGTACTTTTTGCCATGTTGTGGTTTTAGGTGTTGTCCTTTGGGCAGTGCAGTATGTTCTGGTATGGCTATAAATATGGGATAATGGCATTTCCACTGCCAACAGTGAACTATACCCAACATGAGCATCCATGTTGAATGTAATTACCCTTTTTGATGGGGGACCAGGCATGCCGAGCCATAACACATGGGTGGAGCTAGTAATAGTGCAAACCACTGTTAGATCATACACAAGTGTCACAGAATCGTAATAGGATGTTACTGGAGTCAGGTGACCTAGGTTCGACTTGTAACCATACCATGTTGTACTTTACCACAAGTGGAAAAACACCACCAATGTATAGGGGTGATTCCATAATTGGGCTGCCATTAACTTTTTTAACAACCTTTCAACTTTGAATCTAGGAAAACACACATTTACCCATTTAAAATGTGTTAAGCCATCTCAGGAACAATATTTAATTTTTTCAGGTTTCTTTGCTGGTATTGTCTTAAATGAGTAATAGGGTTGAACTTTTTTATCATTAAGGACCTCAGTCAGACTGATAGCCAAGAATCAGATTTCCCCATTACCCTGAAGACAGAGCAGCTCTGACAGTTAATTACATTGAATAAACATATCCTGAAAATGATGGACAAACAAAATGTTTCCCAAATATAGCCCCAAATGTAGCCCGAACATAGCCAGTCAGCCAAGTTTGTGTAGTGTCTGAATTTTGCTTCTTTAGTTTTGCACCAGAGCTGTGAGGCAAATGTAATTAAAAATGAATGGAAAATTAGACCTTAGAAATGATCCTCATTTAAACTAAATTCATATTTATATGACCGTTTGTCAGTCTCTCTTTGCTCATTAGAATTAAACATGCTGTTTTTGTTACCTTTTCTTTAGGACTAATATATGTAAATGAGCTATGTTCAGATTGGCTGCAGTGTATCAAGCCGTGGTAGTTTAAGAACTCATGTTGACGCTGTTTAAGGCAAATGTGTGATTTACTCGTTCATTATATTTGCATAATGCTGATTATGTAACTCCAGTGCAAAACTAAAGACAAAACTAAACTTTATACACCAACTTGGCTAATTACAACCCCAATTCCAGTGAAGTTGGGACGTTGTGTAAAACATAAATAAAAACAGAAAACGATGATTTGCAAATCCTTTTCAACCGATATTCAACTGAATACACAACAAAGACAAGATATTTAATGTTCAAACGGATAAACTTTATTGTGTTTTGCAAATATTCACTCATTTTGAATTTGATGCCTGCAACACGTTCCAAAGAAGTTGGGACAGGGGCAACAAAAGACTGGGAAAGTTGAGGAATGCTGTAAAAACACCTGTTGGGAACATTCCACAGGTGAACAGGTTAACTGGAAACAGGTGAGGGTCATGATTGGGTATAAAGGGAGCGTCCCTGAAAGGCTCAGTCGTTCACAAGCAAGGACGGGCGAGGTTCACCACTTAGTGAACACCTGCGTGAGCAGATAGTCCAACAGTTTAAGAACAACGTTTCTCAACGTGCAACTGCAGGAATTTAGGGATTTCATCATCTAGAGTCCATAATATCATCAGAAGATTCAGAGAATCTGGAGAAATCTCTGCAAGTAAGCGGCAAGGCAGGAAACCAACACTGAACACTGTGACCTTCGATCCCTCAGGCGGCACTGCATTAAAAACCCACATCATTCTGTAACGGATATTCCCACATGGGCTCAGGAACACTTCGGAAAACCACTGTCAGTGAACTCAGTTCGTCGCTCCATCTACAAGTTAAAACTCTGCCATGCAAAGCGAAGCCACATATCAACACCACCCAGAAACGCCGCCGGCTTCTCTGGGCCGAGCTCATCTGAGATGGACTGACGCAGAGTGGAAAAGTGTCCTGTGGTCTGACGCGTCCACATTTCACACTGTTTCTGGAAATCATGGACGTCGTGTCCTCCGGTCCAAAGAGGAAAAGGACTGTCCGGATTGTTTTCAGCGCAAAGTTCAAAAGCCAGCATCTCTGATGGTGTGGGGGGGGGGGGGGGGGGGGGGCGGTGTTAGTGCCCATGGCAGGGGTAACCTGCACATCTTTGAAGGCCCCATTAATGCTGAAAGGTCCATACAGGTTTTGGAGCAACATCTGCTGCCATCCAAGCAGCGTCTTTTTCAGAGACGTCCTGCTTATTTCAGCAAGACGATGCCGAGCCACATTCTGCACGTGTTACAGCAGCGTGGCTTCATAGTAAAGAGTGCGGGTACTAGACTGGCCTGCCTGCAGTCCAGACCGTCTCCCATTGAAAATGTGTGGCACATTATGAAGCTCAAAATACGACAGTGGAGACCCCCGGACTGCTGAGCAGCTGAAGCTGGACATCAAGCAGGAATGGGAAAGAATTCCACCTACAAAGCTTCAACAATCAGTGTCCTCAGTTCCCAAACGCTGATTGAGTGTTAAAGGAAAGGTGATGTAACACAGTGGGAAACACGCCCCTGTCCCAACTTCTCTGGAACGTGCTGCAGGCATCAAATTCAAAATAGGGTGAATATTTGCAAAAAACAATAAAGTTCATCCGATTGAACATTAAATATCTCGTCTTTGTAGTGTATTCAGTTGAATGTAGTTTGGAAGATGTTATGTTTATCACTTTTTATAACTGTTGTGACTAGACGTTTACAAAGCCACACTCTTGAGAGTGCTGCTCAGGGTCATGTTTTGGAGGTCGACACGTGCATATCCTTGGTTGTGACCCCATTATACCAAGTGACCCTGGTGTGTGTGTGTGTGTGTGTGTGTGTGTGTGTGTGTGTGTGTGTGTGTGTGTGTGTGTGTGTGTGAGAGAGAGAGAGAGGGGTCTCCTGGGGTGAACTGTGTGTGGACATTACTTCCGCCCATAACCCTGGACAAGTGACACTGACAGTCAAACCAGATCAAAGAGCAGGCATCCCATTCAGGCCCCTGTGCGTGTGTGTGTGTGTGTGTGTGTGTATGTGCGTGCGTGCATGCATGTCCATTACCTTTGTTTAATGTAATGTGTTGTCAAGGCAGGAGAACCTAGGCAAAGAGAAAGACTCCCACAAAGTCAGTGCTCGTTCATGAACCCCAAAAGTCTTATTATTCATATAACACATTGCATTATATTAGTCCACACACGCCCATGTGGCACATGCACGCAGCTGTAATGCCTTTGCTTCCAAAGTGTTTGTTCAGCCTGTTTCAACCTTGAACAGAATCACCAACTGTTCAAGGCTAGTTGGTCTAGAAGCTTAGTGTTCTACAGACAGTCTCAGGCTCAGAGGCATATACTGAATGATTAACCTGGCAGTCAAAAAGAATCACTCACATAAACATATTCTGTGGGCAAGTCTTTGCAATTTTTATTGAAGGGACTATAAAAAATGAAGGAATAACCATTGCTTCATCTGTAGTAAACATGCCTACCCACCTCCTACAGAGCTACCACATTAGTCTTTGGAGCAAGATTGCTAGCTGGCTACTGCAGAAGGAAGCCAGGCAGATAGCGTTACTCTTATAGGAAGACGAATATCAGGTCTATATATATTAGCCTTTAGCTCAAGAGCTAGGATACAAGTCAGGACTGGTTGAGCACCACTGGGATTCATAATGGTTGTATGACATATTTGTGTAATGCATGCTGGGTATCGCAGTGAGAGGACATTTATGGGCGAGAACACGAATTCTGCCATGGTGATGAGGCTGAGGGGTTGCAACGCTGCCTTGTAGAACTGCCTTATATTGAAAGACATGATATTGAGAAACTGATCGACGGATTGAGAGAATAAATACATTTTAGTCATTCTGGTGCCCCTTTGCCGAATCAGTTGGGGACAAGTTCTAATGCATTTAAATAGTATTGAAGTTCATCTTTATTTTTTAGGTGATCAGACAGACCTGAGGGAAACATCAAAATATTTATGTATCATCAGATTTGAATTAAGCTGAAGAGAAAAGTGGGATACACTGTAGGATGACTTTTCCTTGAAGAAAACCACTGATTCCAAAATGGATCATTTTACCCCCCTTTATGCAACTGGGTGTGTTTTTATTTGGTTCGTATTGACAGGGTTACCTCTAGTTTTAGGGCAGATTGCCCCCTTAAGTATGAAGGCACTTGGCCAAAATCAAGCTGATAAGTTTAGCCCACCTCAAGTGTACAGTGCAGAACATTAAAATGGCAAAATAATTTCACATAAACAATTTATGTGAAAATTTTAGTGGTTGGTTAGCTATCCTAGCTAATGGCAATGCTAATTAAACACTGCATTGACTAAAGACAGCTACCTAGGTTGGTCACTAAGATGAGAGAAGCTGTGACATCATTAATTAAGCAGACAACTCTCATTGGCCTAATGTGTAGAAAGCATATATCCTGTTCAGTAGTATTTAAGCTTCACATTGCTTTGTCATACTTATATAAAGTTCTTGTAAATGATCTAAAGAAGCAGCGTCCCGTGCATTCTTCACTGCTTTCTACTGAACGTCCACAATGGTTGGTCGCACATTTCCCAATATAGTCTCACTTCCTCTTAATTAGATTTATATCTGGTGAGCTGGGTGTGAAACATGAAAATGTAACCAATAATACAGCTGGTGTAAACATGCTTCCTCACATCCTACAGAGGGTTTTTTGTTTAAAAGACTTGGAAATCCCCCTCCTGAAGATGTCTTGAAGGTGTTGAAAAACTTAAACTGCTCATCATCTGGTGAATGCAGAAGGAAGTTAGATAACTGAAGATCAGGCTAGGAAGCCAAACATGCTAATGCGGTAGTACAACTATAGTGTCATCAAATCATTATTACAATAGCGATATTGAATTATACCATTCTGCAGTTAGCAGTGGGGGACAGTAACTGAGTAACTGAGTAAATGTAATTAGTTTCTGTACTTTAGTATTTTTGGTGTATCTGTACTGAAGTTTCTCCGTTCAGGGCGACTTTCTCCTTTCACTCCACTACATTTCAGAGTCTAATATCCGACTTTTTCCTCCTACATTTTGAGAAATCTGTCGTTCCTTTTGGTTTCTGTGTGTATAAAAACGTCACATGTCAAAACGAAAGAAGCGCAAAGCCAGAGCACCAATCAGGGCCCAGCGGTCACTTTGTTTAGAGCTGGTTTTGACCTGTTGGTCATACCGACCCAGTGCAGCACGCGGTTCAACGTCAGCGCAGCAGCGTAAAACTTTGGGAGAGTCTGTTCAACATAAATGATGAACTAACCTAACTTTGTGTAAATAGAGCTCAATATAGAAATATGTCCACATATGCAGTCGAGACTGACGCGGCTTTTTTCTGAATTTCTACAAACACCATTTCATTTTATAGTAAATGAGTTTGGGCTGGTTTATGTTTATGAACAGACGCCTACAGATCAACATAGTAAAGGAGCTCATCTGTGATCCTGAGTTTAAAGCCAGTTTTTATTCAACTTAAACTTGGAACTAAGTTGTAAATAAATCTGAAACTGAAACTTTGCTTGTGTGTAAAAAGTGATTTCAGAGCCACTCGGTTCTCCCTGATGGAAACTGTTTACCTTCAGTGTTTTGTGCTTCTGATCATTTTAATAGACGTCAGCGTCACTAATTAATGACGTTCTATTAAAAGACTGGTTTACCAAGAGAGACGCTGGAGGACTTTCACCTGAAATGAGTTCATGAAGCTAGTCTGGTTATAAAAATGATAACAGGACATCAGAGCCAGAATTCCTCTTTTAGTACTTTTACTTTATACTTAAGTACATTTGAAGGCAAATACTTTAGTACTTTTACTCAAGTGGAGGTCTAAAGGGAGGAACTTCTACTTTTACTGGAGGAATATTTTACCTTGGGGGTCTCGACTTTAACTCAGGTACTTGATCTGTGTACTTCGTCCACCTCTGGCAGTTACCAGCTGACTTATATAAAGAACCTTTTCTCGGGCAGAGAGGGTACAAATCCTGTCTGTGAGTGTCTGTAAGAGCAGCACGATCTTGGTTGTATTTATTAGCCTATTACTGATTGGCTACACTGATTACGCTAGCAGTCTTGGTTGGATTGACTGTATGGTGTATTTGTATAGAGTGATGAAGGAAAACATAAAAATGATATAAATTGTGAATTCTGTCAAACCACTGAGGTGAGGGTTGTAACGCTGTGCTACAGAATACTGCATAACACAACAAATAATATACTAAACAACATACTAAACTCTTACGTTTTAGGCCAGAACATTCCTATAAGTGAACAGAATCCCTTCTAATGCATCAAAACCAGTTGCTAAACATCAGTGTTTGACATATGTGCATGTGAGCAATCTGTGTAATAAAGGCTGTTTGATCAGTGTTGGTGCTCCCTTGTGGCGAGGTCTGACATTAAACAGACAGAATCTCTCTCGCTCCCTCTCTGTGAAAGTGGCGGTTTGGAGGTGATCTCATGGGGGTGGAATGATTATCCACAGCTCTATTGAGGCTGATAAATGGTTGGATTAGAGGGCAGAGGGAGTGTGTGTGTGGGTGGGTGGGAGTGTGTGTGAGGAAGAAGGGGGTCAAGCTGAATGGGGGAAAAAAGTTTTGGGGAAAAGAGCTCTCTTGTACCAGGCTGCCCCAAACTCACACACACACACACATCCCGAGCACCCTGCTGAGAGTCCACACACACACATGCATGTACACATACACACACACACACACACACACACAAAGCACTAGTGTGTGGGAGGGGGTCATGATGTACACTGCCATTTAGCAGTGTTGGCAGAGTTGGCAGTGGCTTTATGATACTGATCTGAGTTCACTTTAGCTGCTGTGATAATGGTTAACATCAGGTTTTAGTTTAGTGGAAACTGATCCCACAACAGATCTGACTCAGTGGCGGTAATGTCACTGAGTTCATTAGACAGTGTAAGCTGAGAGCTCAGCGCTACTTTGAGACTTCCGCTGTGTGTGCCATCAGACAGTTAATCAAGTGTTGACGTGTGTGTGTGCGCGCAGGTTTGTGTGTGAGACAAAGATAAAGAGCAAGATGTGTGTTTTGATCCAGTCTGGCTTGGAAATTCTTTTTTGAAAAAGAATAAAAATGTAAAAAAAAACAAAAAAAAACAGATAACCGAAAATATAATTATGCAATTAACCATATAGTAAATATATGCAGTTCAATATGTATTACCAACATCCCCTAAGTAAATGCACCAAAATATATACAGTAACATATCGCTGTTGTTGGAACAAAACCTTGTATCTTCATTTCTGACATTTTTCAGTTTTTGCCATATTTTAAAAATGCCTGTTGCTCTTTATATTGTGTGTAAACTTTTGGAAAAACATTTGGTTCCATTGACTTACATTAAAAGTAAAGAAGGTTTTTTCCTTCTCTTGTAAAGTGACCATTTTGGAGATACAAGGTTTTGTTCCAACAACAGTGATATGCTAAATACATACATCTAAATGTATATATCTAATAAATGTGCTCTCTCTCTCTCTCTCTCTCTCTCTCTCTCATTCATATATATATATATATATATATGTGTGTGTGTGTGTGTGTGTGTGTGTGTGTGTATATCACTGTTTTCAGAAGAAAACCTCGTATCTCCAAACTTAACGTAAGGTAACTTCACAGGAGAAGGAAAAAACCTGCTTTACTTTTAATGGAAGTCAATGGAACCAGACGTCTTTCCAAGCAATATTGGGTTGTTTCTTTTGGTCCATTCATCATGAAACTTACAAACAATGTAAAGAGCGACAGGCATTTTCAATTTATATTAAAAACTGAATAAAGTCAAAAATGGAGATACAAGGTTCTCTTCCGACAGTAGCGAGATAGATATCTATCTATCTATCTATCTATCTATCTATCTATCTATCTATCTATCTATCTATCTATCTATCTATCTATCTATCTATATATATATATATGTGTCTCCATTTTTGTCGTTTTTCAGTTTTTGACATAATATCAAAATGCCTGTTTTCTTTTTCACTGTGTGTAAATTTCATGATGACTGTCATGAAAGAAACAGCCCAAAATGACTTGGGGAAAATGTCTGGTTCCATCGACTTAAATTAGAAGTAAAGTACTTTTTTCCATTTCCTGTAAACTTATCCCTTTGTAGCCTTGAGGTTTTCTTCAGACAACAGTGATATGTTACTAACTATACCAATGTTTTTACTTTTAATACTCAAAATATACCGCTAACATATAGTAAATGGACATTGAACATTTATCATTGATCAGTGAACATCAGTCACTCAAACACTCCTGAAATGTCTCTTCTGAGTCAGTGCTCTGATCAGCCCCATTACTGGGGATTGAATGACCACTAGAGACTGTAAAGCTGTCACTAGCCATTACATCAATAATTGACAAATCTACTGATTAATCAATTAATCAGAGTGAAATAATTCATTACAAGAATTAAAGAAGCCAAATCATAAATATAATAGATTATACCTGAAAAGTATTTGTTTGGAAAGTAGAAATTTGTACCTGCATAGCCGATATTTCCTTTGAAATCAATGGTGTTAATAGAGAGTTTGCCTCTACTCTTGAAAGCCTTTACACTAGTTGTTAGAACATGGCTGTGGGAATTTGACTGCATTCAGTCACTAGAGCACTGGTGAGGCCAGGCACTGATGTTGGATGATTTAGTTCTGGATAACTCCAATACATGGAGTACTGGATGGAGCTCCATCACTCCAGACAGCTCCACCATCCAGTGCAAAGGCACTCTATACCCCTCTAGCTAAAGGATGCCCTTAGGTTCATATGTGGCTACTCCACAGCTCCCAATGCTTTTCTATGGAAAAATGTGTGCGCAATTGGACTTCTGAGCCAGCTTAACGTACCTGAATTAATTACTAATTAGAGCAGGAGTCTAGACATTTTGAACATATAGTATAATATACAGAACCAAATTGCCAATTTGAATTTCTCAACTGCTCACAATTTTCATACCAATATACATAATTATTTTGTTATTTTAGCATAAAAAAGCAAAATGTTGTTACTGACAAGTTTTATACTTTGACTTATTCATGAGCAACAAAATGAAGATGAGGAAAAATGTCACAGAACATGTTAATTGGTTTCATTTAGTCATTTTGTGGATGATATAACAGAACCCATTTGAATTTTAGTAATTCTATTCACTTTTATTCACAGTAAATCTTGGGTTTTCTGTTTTTTTTGTTTAAAAATAAGTAGAATGTAAATATATATATATATATATATATATATAATATAAAAAATATAAATATGAACGATAATCATGAAAACTCTGTTTTCGAATGATACTATCTAAACAAAGCTATGATAATCCCTAAGATCTTGTACTGGTGATGCTATTTGAACCTATAAAAACCTTGTTTTCACCCATGCTGGTGTAGGAAAGAGAAAGGGTGAGACAGAATGAGAGAGAGAACATATGGAATGCTTTATGAGCAGGCTCTCCTGGTGGAGGTGTACACTCAGGAATGTTCTTATAAAGGGAATAACAGAGCTTTAACATTAGAGGGGGGTCTCTCTCCGCTCTCTTTCTGACATGCAGTGGAAAGACGTAGGCCATGGAAAGAAACCAGTATGTGCAAGTTATTGAAAGGGTAAAGGAAAACTTCAGTGTTTTTCAACCTAATCTCTATCTGCTGCATCTGTAGAGTATGGTTGGTTCCTCAGCTGCAACCGATCCAAGAGCAGGAAGCCTGACAACATATTTACACTGGCAGCCAGTGATGAAGCAACTTCCCATTAGTATCTCCTAAAGTGTGTTTTGGGTCAACAGCTTTGTTGTTGTTATGTGTCATAACTATTGTCTGCAGTAACTGACAATACAGACTAGAGATGTGGTAAATACAGACAGAAAAATCAGAGTATATAGGATAAAAAAACAGAGTATATAGGATAAAAAATCAGAGTATATAGGATAAAAAAATCAGAGTATATAGGATAAAAAAACCAGAGTATATAGGATAAAAAACCAGAGTATATAGGATAAAAAACAGAGTATATAGGATAAAAAATCAGAGTATTCCTTTAGGCTGGAGTATTGGGTTGGGCTCATTTGTTTTTGAGACTGTGAAAGTTTTCCCAAGTGAAAAGCCTGTTGGCATATACTGTAGTGCACACTTGCCATGCAGTACATGTATTATCCCCACAAACCACACACACACACACACACACACACACAATTTGTGATGTTAGTGGTCTTTTTCATGTTCCACTCTACTGCCCCCATGTGGACAGATAAATGTTAGTCGTTCTAAGTGGCAGCTGTGGACTGAGGGACCTTTATTTTGTTTATTTACTCATTACATATTCAAGGGCAATTTGTTGATCTAATTTTTGCATCTGCTGTGGGTTGTTAGTAGCTTTTGTCTCAAACCTTGCGGCCTCGAGGCCCCAGGGCACTGGGCCCGGTCTGATCCCTGATCAGATATCAGAGGGAGTAGATTAAGCATGATGGATTGCTTTTAGAGGCTCATCTTAAAGAGGTATTGCACTGATTTTTCAAAATGTAGGCATCGTTTATTCACTGAGAGAGGCCTGATTTGAAATGCTCCACTATAGAGAACCTTAACCACTTGGACTTCTTTACAGCGGTGGTGATAGGAACCAGATGTCCAGATAGGAACCAGATATGTTTTATATGTAATGTTGATGATGTTAAAATACACTTGAATTAAATATGCACATGCACATATAATTCTATATAAATGTACATATTTACCGTTTTAGACCTAAAGCTTATCTTAAAACTATTATGATGGAATCAAGGCCGCAACCTACATCAAAGCTTTAGGGAGGTGTATTTTGCAGAAATACATCTCGTAGTAAATAAACTAGATGATGAATATGAGTATCTCAACAAGTCTTCCCTTCCTGCATCTCTGTACTCACTGATTACTGTACAAGCACGCATTAAACATAGGTTAGAAAGGACTGTCTGTGCCAAAGCCCAGCTAACAGGAAAGGCAGCTACTCATATAGTTAATGAGACAAAATACAATACAAAATACCTAAGGGGCCTGTTGGTTTCTTAATAAAGTTGGCTACATGATATACTATACCATCAATATGCTGGTTAACAGTGAACTTTCTTATGTTGCTTGTAGTCTCTTATGAGTAGGTAACACAAATCTAATCTAATCACTAATGTAGGCCACTATGGAGCCTGTGGTTTAAACTGAGCAGCTACTGGAGGTGTTAAAGCATGTTAGTTTAGCCAGCAACATAACAAGCAGTCCAAACGAATAAAGAAATATAGGGTTTGCATTTTACAATTTCGTGTCAATTGCGCTCATAAGCGTTGGCAACCTGCATTTATACCACATAGATGGTACATGTTAGCCTATAACATGTGTGCTGCATAACTAAACATCTCAAGAACTCAAAGTTAATGTTACTCTGGTTCTATGGTCAGATCTGTGGTCAAACCACAGCTGTTTTGAGGTCAGCTGAGCACCTTTCACTGCTCCCTGTTTCATGGCTTTTCTTTCCATACTGAATCTAACAAAACCCTTCAGAAACGTCCAAGGAGCTCAGAGTCCCAACACTAGCCACAAACGTCACGGGCAAGATTACGGAAGCAGCTGCAGCGGTTGCTGAGCAGTTATGGGAGGGTTGAAGAAAATGACCCGGAGCTCGGCAGATTTTGATTGGTCATCATAAAATCATAAAAAAATGACAAATATTCTAGGTAGGTCTGTGGCTCTGTGGCTGCGCCCCTAAGTAAACAACTGTATTATCATAACGGCGCTTGTTTCTATGTTTAATCTCTATAAATAGAGATTAATGAAGCTACTGAGGTCCAGACCTCAGCGTCCTCAGAGCTAGTTACAGCCATGAATGTAATGTCCCAGCCGTCATTCAACACATCCACCATGTCATGGTAATGGATAAGGGGGCTTTGAGAGTCATTAAGCGTACCATATATCTGCTTCTACCGCCATCTAAATGGACAAGATTGGTCATAGGTGCTTGCAAAGAGGACGCAATGTAGACACCACACTGCAAAAAAACATATTCATTTATTTATGTAGTCATTTAATTAAAAGAGAAACAATGGTACAATAACCATACTCATTTTTTTAACTCTTCTTTTGACATTTGCCAAAAAATAAAGACTGCAACACACTCAGTGCAAGAAAAGACACAAACTGTGACATCACCGTGTGTATGTCATAGCCCCCCGCAGTGCAACGAACGCTTCCACAGAATAGAATAGTATTTACACACACACACACACACACACGCACGCACGCACGCACGCACGCACGCACGCACGCACACACACACACATGCCAGAGAACGCGTACCGGTACATCAGGGTTGGGGAGTGAGAGTAAGAGCTAGATGGTTTCTATAACCCAACCTGTGTGTTCCATAATCAGGACGTTTATGTTCTCTTTTTTTATTTCCTTACACAATGTGGTATACAATGTCCTTGAAACCACACATTTTGACACAAATTCTGTGCTTGTTGTGTAAAAAAAAAAAGATTTTTTTTTCATTATTTTATTTTTTTTCTGTGAGAAAGTGTGTAGCATGTTGTCTTTTCACATTTATGTGTTTTAATGTTGGGGGCTAATTCAATATGACAAAGCGGGCCATGAATGTGCAGTTCAAATGGTCAACAAATGGAATTTCTGAAATCCGTTTTTGATGATTTTGATGATTTGAATCTTTGTTGCACCTCCGCCCCACAATATGTTGAACTGCGCATTAAAATGTGCAGTTCTTTGTGGAAAATGTGTCAACTTATTTTTACTTATTTTAAAATCGACAAAACAGTTCATTTGGACACGACTGTATCCATGCTCTGCTCACAGCTGTGGTTTTTTGTAGCAATGGTTGCCAGGCTGGACATTTTTACAGGTAAAAACCAGAAATTCTAGCAGCCAAAATTGCTAAAATAGTACATTTTGAGTGATATAAATTTCAATAGCTTGTATTTATTAGGCATGTAAAAGGCCACACTGTTTAGATTGACTGGGTATAGACTGGGTTTTTATAGGGTGAACATCAGCTAAGCTAACACTGTATGGCTCTAGCTACTGTACCATGGTCAGTATCTTAAGGGACCTGCACATAACATTTTCCCCATTGTACAGGCCATATACCCACATTTAAGACTGGGCAAAATGACAATATTAATCAATATCTTGATAAATAATGCCACAACACACTTTTCAGAGTATATTGTGAATATTATCAGTATTTACAGAGCACTGAGCACATGTTTTATTACAAAAAGCGCCTGATTAGGCCTGATTAACTAGATTAACAAATGAGTTGCCGCTTGTGGTTCTTTATTGTTCATTCCAACTTAACAGATGTAAGAAATCAAATATTGTAAACTATATTATGCGGTGAAAATTTCTTTTATATGTTTTATATGTTGTGATATTTCTGCCATATGGTCCACCGCTACTCACATTACAGTAAAAGTAGAAATCACGACGGGATGTTGTCTTGAGGAATATCAATAATAAGATCATAGGCTGACAGCAACAACTTAGTCCCTAAAATTACAGGATTCAGTCACTCACATAGGCTGCATGTAGCTCAACTGCACAAAAAACAAATACCACCTGATCTGCCCCAAAGTGTGGCCTTTAAAATGTGTACAAGTGAAAATCACAATCTAAATGTATTAATATGTCGATATCTTGCCAAAAATATTAGCTCCACTTTCTCATTAAGCTGAATGGAATTTTGGCCCGTGTTTTCCGAAGTTCGTCCAATACAGCAACGGTAGTTACGAAAGAACCCTTCTGTGGGCGGAGCTTGAATAAGTTAATGCCACCAGCATCGTTCTGCGTCCTATCCATGTTGTCTGTCAGTTTAAACTACATGTGCTGAGCGATCTAAGACCCTTTCAAGTATCATTTGTTACAGTTTTCATCTTGTCTGCATGTCTGAAAACATGAGACAGTGCAGCTTTTCTCTCACTATACCATCTTCCCCTGAATAGGCTTAAATCATCGAAAGCTTGTACAGGCGTGGATGTTGTGCTGAAAGTGAACAGAATGTGTTTAGATCTGCTGTGGACGCTGGGCCACTAAAGAGTGATGATGGTTCAGGATTTTCCACAAGGTCTAGACCTTTGCTTTCACTTTAAATCCTCTCTCTGGACTAATGGTTGACCTTAACAAAACCCTCTTTGAGGTGGATTAGTTTTACCTGGAGGAGTGCTGTATTTTTAGTGATTGCCAACAAGATCTGTGATTTTAATCCAGTAGGAACCTGCCAGGTCAGTAGTTTTTGTAAGTCTGCTAAGTAATAATTCTTTTTTTGTTGTTGTTGTTGTTGTTGTTGTTGTTGTTGTTTTTTCTGGCACAATATTTGCCACTTAGCTGCACAATGTGCTGTTATAAGAATTGTGGTGTCCAAAACTGATGTAAACGGAATTCAGGCTATTTGAGGTAACATTGGGAAACAACACAGATCTGTATGGCAAATCACACACAAATTACGTTTCTGAGCCTCCTCTGGAAAAACGAATCCAGCTCGAATTGGGCTTACGCTCTGTTTAATAACCTGGCCACGGAATGACTCATGGCTGAACCATCAGAACCACACCGCCCACTAGTTGTGTAAAATGTTACCACAGTACTGACTTAGCACCTTACCAAGTCACCCTCAGTTTATTCCATCTTGATTTGCTCTTCTTCTTCATTGCATCTGGTGTTGGTGGTGTTTCTCACTTATACTTATTTACTGCACAATTCACAATTTGACCTTTCAGCCCCTCCCAAAGTCTCCGCCACGTTTAGTCACAGTGAACCCGGGTCTCCAAGGCAACGCTTTTTGCATGGATGTCAAGCTCTATGAGTGTGTACGTGTATTTGTATGTAGGTGTATTCGAAGGATGGAGAACAGGGTTGAGTGGGGTGCCGTCGGCATAACGGGGGAGGGGCTTTAGGTTTCACTGACCCCATCTTTGGGGGTGTGGCTTTGTCACACCTGAGCAATCACCAATCAGACGTTTAACATGACATCACAAAGTCCTGCCCTCAGCAGTGCAAAAAACCAGAGAGCACAGTGAGTCCATGGTAAACAGTGAACACCACAGCACGATGCCATCCGTAGTTTTAGAAGCTTGTGAGAGTGCTGCCCTTATTAATGGGCAGAGGTGAAAGATGTGGATTGGTCCCTCTGGTGGCTGGCAGAGAAGCCAGCCGATCAATGTTTGTTAAATTACTACGATAGCCAGTAAACAACGGCTAAATGACACAACCACCTGATCACTGCTGATTCACTATTTCCACCTATCAGTGACAGAAAACAAATCAGAACTCTATACATCACAAAGGACAACTGACATCCACACTATATAACTCCATTCGATTCGGAATCAAATCGCTCCAGTCCACTCTGGATCGTTTTGATTCAGAATCAGATTTGAATCTGTTGAATTCAAGGTTCACTCTATCAAGGCATGCGCTTTATTCAGGCATATGGTCGATCTCTCCGCCTATTGCCATGTCTGATTCCTGCTATGTTTTCCATTAGGCAAAGGTCACGATTCCAGTTCGTGTCCGTGTCCCAGGTGTGGCTGGACATAGAAATATGGCTCTTCCATAGTGATTGTAGTAAACTTGGTACAGATGTGGTAAACTTGGTACAGATCATGGTAAGCCTGCCGGATGCTGATCTACAACGTTTCCACTTTTTAATGCATGCTTTGTGGACATTTTTGCAATAAGTGTTGTTTCTTGGAAAGCATAAATGCTCTTATATGCTAGAACCATGTAAACCTGTTGAGTTGGTAGTCTTGAGCGTCCATGAAAAAGGCTACAACAACAGTGTCAAAAATGTCTTGAATGGGATTATATCTAAACTAGACACACATGTTGATGTTATGTCCATACAACAGGGTGATGATCCAGTCACAAGCTGTGCTGATCCAACTCTGAAGCAATATGCTTTTTAAAATGCACCCAGTTTAATGTGACCTGCTGAGCAATATTGCTATATTTGCCTAATGCAGCCAAAAACAAGAACTAACTGGCTTTCATACCCTGCTCACCTTATCTATTGTTAGCCAGTTCAGCATTTTCGGCTGATCTGCTCCTTAAGAGTTGTAGCACTTGTTATTACATATTTTTGACTATGTTTATGTAGTCTTTATGGCAGGGACGCTCAAGGAAAAAGTTGAACAGCACCAGAGAAATCAGGCTTTAAAGTGATTGATGGCAACCTCTTTGTTTTTGATGAGAGATCAGCACCTCAAATACACACAACAAGACCTCAACGACGATCCACTATTGTAACAATCCGATTCAACATCCAAGTTCAAGATGCCAAAATAGACTCCTTTTCTTAAAATAGTGCTTTTGTTAAATCACCATATCAAATAAAACTTTTGACATTCTTTTAACACATATATAAAAACTGTGGCATATTTAATTCTCACATAATTCATTGTTATACTGTATATATGTTTATATATATATATATATATGTGTGTGTGTGTGTATATATATATATATATTTCCCCCCTCCCAGATGAGTGTCGATGCAACATATAAAACAAAAAAGAAAAATAAAGAAAAAAGAAAAGAAATAAAAAGAAATCCTGTCTTTGAAAGAACGCAGATCATCTCATGGCTAAACATCTACAATTTTCCACTCTGAGATGTCAACTCATTTAAGAGAGTTCTCCTATATAAAATTTCTAATTACTCTAAGCATATTTGATATTAAGACAATTTCCAATATAAAAATATTAAATATAAACCGTGATAAGAAACCAAGGAGATCGGATCCCTCAGATTTAATTGAATTTGCTACAGAAGTTCACTTCCTTTCCCTTCACTACTATTGGTGGTCAGCTATTGTTTTGCCACACCCTCTCACCCTGTATGTTCCCATTCTTCGTTGGACTGGAGCACACACTCCTTCAGTTAGATGGCCGTGTCCCAGAAGACAGTGGTCTGGGTGGAGTAGGGCGGAGGGCCGTATTTCTTGCCCCCATTGGTCTTCTTCCAGCTGGGCAGGATGGGCATGCTGTCCTGCTTGCAGAGGGCCTTGTCCGGAGGTTTCTGCCGTGCTTTAATCTCTTTGCACAGATGCCGTTTCTTCTCGATCATCTCCATCATGGTGTGGTCCCCACATGCCCATGGAAACGGGGGCATCTGGGGGAGCAGGAGGCAGGGTGGGGTTTGGGGGGTGGGGGTAAGAAAATGCTGTCTTTACCCTTATTCTGCTACCATAAGACTATCAGTCATTTCCAGTCCCAGTCCTTGCGATGCAATCTCCATCCAGTGCACAGCTGGCCTGGCCAACAGTTACACACTGGACTGATGTCATGACAGGCATTAATGCTACACCCACAAAAGTGTTCTTTAACAGCTACTGTTATGACAAGAATTAGAGAATACTGACAAAAATCCTATTTACCTTATTAGGAAAACGCAATGGACAAATCACTAATGTCTGTGAATGAACCTTAATTTAAAGTGTTACCTTTCTGTGTTATCTGTCATCACCCAGTGTTAGGATATACTGGGTGATGTTTCTTTTATAATGCAATTAACAGCTTCAGCTGTTTTGACTTGGTAACCAGCTAAGCCTTAATTCTCTCTGTCCAAACTGAGATAACTTGGGCCCACAACATACTGCCACACTCTGTGCTTGTGTTGTAATTTTGTATACAGTAGTGTGTGGAATACCTCATGTTGTTTGGGAGGGGTCCCATATTGCCTGGCTACTCCGTCACTGGCCGACTGCTAACTGACTCATCATAGCACTACTGACACCACCACGTTTACCAATATATTACGACATATTGTGAGGCGTTTAAGATGGGCATTGGCTATTGAGGACCAATGGGGTGAACTAGTCTGCTAAGCTTGCTTATTGTGGGTGAAGCAGCTAAAAATGTACCTTTATATTTGAGTGTCTAATTTTCCCTAATGAACAGCATAACTGCCCCCTGGAATTCTGATTTGGAAGCATTCAGGGGGTCCAAGAGGTAAACTGGGAGGACCCCATAACCCCTTGTATTTTGCACCTTTAGTGTAAGTGCAATAAAGAAAATTTCAGCCATGGTATAGTAGCTATAGGTGTAGGCCAGGATGCAAACTAATAACGCTAAACTGGCCTGTGGACTTTCTAGCTAGCATATAAGATGTTAATGTTACACTGAAATGATTTAAACCTCCAAGTGTGCAACAATTTCTCATTCGGTTGCATGAGACTTTTGCCAACTTCTCGTAAAGCTTGTAACAGTCGCTATAAAGGAATGCATTTGTGGGCAGAGCACAGATAGGTTGAGTCTCTAGGACTGGGATTAGAAACCATCACCAATGGCAGTTGTAGACCATGCATCTCTAACATTTCTCAAATTATTCCTGTCATTACTATTTAACATGTTATTACCTTTAGCATATTCACTCATTTTATTGCACAAGACTGACGTATTCATGCATATTCCTTGTGTTCCTTGTGAAAGGGTGCTTTAGTAGCACTGTGCAAGAATGCTTTTGAACATTTTACCCCCCACAGAAACCTTTAATAATGATGACAGTATCATTTTCAGTCCTATTCAGTTCTTTAGAGGTCAAAGAAGTAATTGCTGACACACACACACACACACACACACACACACACACACTCACACACACACACACACACACACACACACACACACACACACACACAATCCCTCGTGATGTGCTCATGCACACTTAAAATAAATATACAAATATGCATACACTCTTAAAATAATACAACAATACAGGCACAAAGGCACGTGCACACGCACACACACACACACACACACACACAAAGTTGTGCTTTTGAGACAGGAAGCAGACAGACACATAAAGGACAGCAGAGGCAGGAGAGAAAACAATGCAACTTTGACAGTTTTATTTTACACTTTTATGTTAGTTATTTAATCAGGTCTGGGTTAGTTTTGTCTGAATTTATGGTTAGTGTCATATAATATTACTGCACAGTCACATATAAATAGAAGATTGAGAGTTTAGTTTTTTAAAGGGCCCATATCATAGAAAGTTGAATTTTCCTTGCATCTTTGAAATAAAAGATGATGATATGATACAATTTAAAATGTACTGCTCTCTTTCTGGTTCAGGCAGCTCATTCACTGGAAGCTAAGCTGCAAAAACAGCTTGCTTTGAAAACAAGTGCATTTGCCTGTGCGCACCTGTCCAGCCTACAGTAGTTGAGCCCTACCCATTCACTATGAAGAGTTTCAGCCTGTGCTGCTTTTTAAAAGAGGCACAATACAGGCAGCCAGTCAAAACAGAGGTCACTTACATACATCAGTCTTAAATGCACGGTCACAAAATCATGGACACGTAAAAATGAATTGGAACATCCAAGAAAATATGCGATATGGGCCCTTTAATTAAATCAAATTTAGAAAATAGGTTGTGTGTAATACTAATTCTTTGGGAATATTCACAGCATGTTCATTACAAACTGTTTCAAACAATGTTTGATGATTTTTGAACAGTTTTTTTGATAACAGTTGCACAGAAATGTACATTTTGTTCTAAATGCAAAGCACTACGTGAGTGTGTGCATGTGTCTGAGGTTCTCCAGTGCCAGTCCCTACGACAAACTTGCAACACTTGGACGAAGAAAACAACCTGCATAGACGCATTCAGTATAGAAAGCAAACAGGCAAACACAGAAGTGCATTTGATTTGTATCCTTGACTTCTAAACTTTGTTTGTATATACGTACATCAAACAGTGGAATTTGGATGGAGTGTTAGTACAGCCCCACGGTTAGCACTGGGGCCTTTTCACTCTTAGTCAACACAAAACATAATGTCATTATTCTGATTGTAGCCTTTAAAAGCTATAGCTGACTTGAAGAGAGTTCTGGCAGTGCTTTAACATGACATGAAGACCTGCATAGTCTGCATAATCAATGTGTAGGTTGCATACACTGAGTTACTAGTTTATTAGAAACTCCTACCTTGTACCTACACTCACTTGGCATGATATTAGCCATATACAGTCCTGATCAAATGTCAGAGACCACTCATCATTGATTTCATTTCCACCCACAACAGCCATTAAACACAAGCTATTCGTTTACAAGAGATACCTCTGAGGAGATCAGAGATAAGATAATCCACTTTCATTGTAATTTGCAAAACTGCAATGTCCTCTGAACAATGGGCTGGCCATGGATATGACTGAATATGACATGCAACCAGTTCCTAAGACTTAACTTTGGAGAAGAGGAAAAATATCCCTGTTACTTTGAAAAACTGAACGGAGGTCTCCTGCAATGAAGGTGGACACAGTAACTATGAAAGCGTCCTGCGTCATTCAGAGCAGATGAATAACTTGTATTTAATGGTCATTTTGACTGGAAATTTAAATAAATGATGGTGGTCTTGGAAGTTTCCACAGTACTGTAGGTGCACTTTGTGGGTTTACAATTATTGACTGTAGCCCATCTGTTACTGCATGGACCATCACCCACACTCTTTTCTAAACATCTCAGTGGTCCACCAACTAAAACTATTCAGCTAACAGCGGTTATGTGGTCAGAAACTAACTGCTGATGAAGATGTAGATGATGACAAACACATTGTGCCTGGAAAAAGATGAGGCCTGCCTACAAGGTGTACCAAAAACATGTCTAGCATTTGAACATACAACCATGCCGTTGCTGTGCCGAGAACAGTCTACCAAACAAGCAGCGGTCATATGATGGTCTTTTTCTATTGACTGATGGATGGATGGTAATTGTAAACTTACAAAGTGCACCATTGGTATTTGGTTGTAGATGCAAGGCAGGCAAATCTAATAAACTGGAAACTTAGCATATGTTTTCTCTTTCTTCTATACAGTATTACAATCAAAATATCCATTAAAAAGAAGTGGCTGGCTAGAAGTTTTGAGTAATTTCTGATCCTGAGCTTCATGGAAAACTAGGTATTTATATTTGTTGTTAGATGTTTGTATATACATGCAAAAACATACAGACATTATCAGCAGAGAAAACGGTAAAAAGCTACTAGGTCCAGACTAGGGCTGTCCGCTTTTAGAACAGCCAGAATAAAAAGCTTTTTCAATGCGGAAGGGTTTACTGTACCATGTTCAGAAAGGCAGCCCTGATCTGGACCGAATGGAAACACACGACAATGAAGTGTCTGCTGTGAGCCTTGACCCACACCACACACACCATCAGCAGAGCCACAGAAATAGCAGCAACGAGGATGGAGTGGACACACAGCCAAAAGTTCATACGGTCGAAAAGGACAAACATACAGCAGAACAATCGACAGACATGGAGACGGGACAGAGTTCCACATACATGCGCTCTCTCGCTCACTCTGAGGAGTAAGAGGGTGGTACCTGGAATGGGGTCCCACTCTGATTGGCTGAGGGTTCAGGGGCATGCCTCTGGGGGGTTCCAACAGGTGAGGGGACTCCTGATGTCGAGGCAGAGCGACCGAGCTTACAGGCGGCTTTTGGTTCTAAAGAGAGAGGGAAACATGTTTGTGAAATACTGAAAATGTTGGCTTTTTCAGCACTTTAGATTACAAAGAAACTGATTTTTAGACGTTTGAGCACTGATACTCTGCAACATGAGTAAATATCTGTTCCATAGTTAGACATCAGAGATAAGACGATCCACTTGCACAGTCAAAGGATAAAAATAACAGAAAATAGAAGCTTAAAATAGAGCTTAAAAAATGTAGTAGTTCAAACACTATAAATAGTACATTTCTGAGAGACAGGAGAAGATCAAGCTCAAACTTGGACCTGAAAAACATCTACTCCCTCCACTGTGAGAAGAAAGTGTGAAGCAATTACTTAGAAAAGGAAACACACAAAAACAGTGTTCTCAGAACAATGGGCTGGCCACCCCAGAGTCCAGACCTCAACTGAATATTAAAAGCAGAAAATTCAACCAAGAGTGTTTTCCTCTCTTTTGTGGTGACAAGCTCATCAAAAAAAGGCGTGCATATTCAGTTCTGGTTGAAAGAAATGGTAATAATTCTACAGTAAATCACTGTAAAAAAAACTTTTTTTCACACCAGTTGTATATTATAAAGTATTTAAGAGCTTGGTGAAGAAACACTAAGAGGAACCAAGACTCAAAAGCAAAAGCTCTGTGGTTCTGCTTATACCTGGTATTAACATCAATGTCTTGGGACTAAGACTTTCCAATGTGTGAAATTCCAATAAAAACAGATAGCAGAAAATTCTGTTACCTGTATTAAAATGAAAACCTCACAAAAACAAGATATTTCCTATTTTACCTTATGAACTCTATTCTATTTTCAATATATGTTCAGTCCAAGTGCGATGCCTGCGACAGCATTACACGTTTCTACTGCGCACCGGTCCATTTCAGGTGAGCTCAAGCCCAGAGACGTCGGCAGCATTTCTGGACTGTGCATAGTACAGTCTTAAATTTGTGGATGCATCGATGAACAGAATTCATTAACTGCGGTGTGTCAAATATTCCTAAGCTCATGCTGTGATCTCTATCCATCACAGAAGGATTCTGATTTTCAGTGCAGTGCCATCTGATGGATCAAAGGGCAAAGGCATTCAGGTGTGTTTTTTGGCTCTGCAGAGATTTCTCCAGATTTCCTGCATCTTTTAATGATATTATGCACTGCAGAGAGGTGAAATACCAGAGATCCACGCACAAGTTCAATAAAAAGGTTGTTTTGAAACAACTGGACTATTTGCTGATGCATTTTTGGAAAGCCTTGACCCACCCTTGATCATAAAGGGCTAACACTAGTCTTAAAAAGCCCCATCCCAACTTTTTTAGAACCTGTTGCAGACATTAATTTTAGTATGAGTGTATATTTGAAGCGTACAATTAAGTTGATAGCAGAAAACTTTAAACGTGTTTGTTGTCCGACAAAAATATCCCACAAGCCCTTGATTGTGGACGTGTATGGGCTGTTGCATAAGTGTAGATTGCATGTATAACTAACACAATTTGGGAGATGAGACAAAGAAAGAGGCTACATAAAGTGACCATCAGTGTTGTCGGGGAAATGCAAAGTGTTCATATCCTTCCTTGACATACCCATCAGATCACAATGCATCTCCACTGAACTGGGCCAAAGAGCATAAGGAAGAACTTATCCTCCCTGCTCTGGGCCACACCAGATGTGGACAGAGATAAAGTACGGTGGGAAAATTTACTTTTAAAAGTAATCTATTACAGATTTGCTGTTATTTTGAGCAGAGGTAAGATATTCCACAAATGCTAATACTGTAATATTCCTAAATATACAGGCATTTCACCTGTTATTGTTGGTGAGCTTAGCTGTATCCCTTACCTGAAGCTCCACCCCCCAGCATGGTGGTTGGACTGACAGAGGAGCGCCCCAGACGAGTGGGCGTGGCAAATTGTCCTGAGGGCGTGTCCCAATCCTGCGCTTTTGGAGATGAGCTGCGTAGAGCTCGATCCTTACTGTCAGTACTGTGGCTCCTGGCTTTCCCCTCAACTACACACACACACACACACACACACACACACACACACACACACACACACACAAGCATTAAAGAAATAGTCTGGTTGTTTCATAAGCTACAGCTGCAGCTTTAACCATCATTTATTTCATGATTACACACATTTTCAACTTTGCACATACTGTACACTTTTTTGCTTTTACCTTTTACTACTGTTTTTAGAGTTATTCCTATATTTTCTTTTTTTTTTCCTCTTAAGAGTATATATGGTGAATGGAGGAAAAGCAAAGTAAGAATTTCATTGTACAGTGCAGCTGCCTGTTCTGCTGTGCACATGACAATAAACCTCTTGAATCTTGAATTTACTCTATATGAGCACCCTGTGGTGGGTTATAGACAATGTTGCTTTGCAAGCTGCCACTGAACTGAACTCTGAAGCGAGTGAGAGAGAAAGGAGTGTGAGAATGGGGAGAGAAGGGCAAATCTCAGCTGAGCAGGATAAGACGTCTGCCAATGAAAATGCCAGACAGCCCAAAGGCACAACAAATCACACACAATTTGACTCTCCCCCACTTTCTCACATACGCTTATCTGCAGAAGTCTGTTGCTATTACCTTCCCCTCTTTTCCTTCTGACTGCTGTTTCAGGAATCTGAATACAGCATCATAGTTCTGTCATCTGCCACATACGGACACACATGCAGAACCCTGCTGACACTACAAGAATACTGTGACTTGTAAAGAGGTGAGAGAGATAAAATAGAAAGAGGCGCATTAACTGATTCTTTGATTTCTTTTGGTTTAAATGTTTGGCTTTTGTATTGTATGTAGTGTTGGGCTTCCTATCCATGACGTGTTGGCAACAGTATTCAATGACCTCTGCATGCATGTTAGCAGGTGGACAAATAGAGCTCAACCACATGGTGGCACTCTAGGGCCAGTAAACATGCATACCATAACTGGTCACTACTCTCATAGAAGGTGTACAGTATACCAGAAACCAGACTAATATATAAACTTAATCTATCTTCAGCTCAATTTCCCAAATAATATATATATAAAAAAAGCAAGATAATGTTTATGCAGTATTCCAAGGAAGACATAGCAGTATACAGCAAATGTCGGCATTTAGTTGGAATTGCTAAATTAAGGTTGCCTAAAGTGTGGCCAAAGCTGGCCAATGGGGATGTTTGATTTGGCCCTAACCCAACCCTCTCACCCAACGGAAGAACAAACCTACTTTGTACTATATGCAACTCATTAATTTCTTATTTTCCTTTTAAAATTGTGTTTTGGAATATTTTATTAACAATATAAATTAAAATGAAGTGAAATTATTATACCTACTGATTTGAAACCTAACTGCTTTGTCTTTTTTGTCCTTTGGCCCTCCAAAAACCTTGGCTGCCCAAAAAAGACTGGTGCTAAACATTATTGTCCTTTCAATCATACTGAGTGTGCTCTCAAAGCGTCATCACTTCGTTGACTATGGTCACGTCACGGCCTCCACATTTGATACCCGATGGTCATTTAATCAACTAAATAAGCAGGTAGTATCTTCACTGCAACTGGATTATGTAGTCAGTGGGTTCATACTTGGCACTAAGTTTGTCCTCTCCTGTCCTTTCGTCACTCTCTCTCTCCCTCCCTCTCTCACCAGGGACCTATTAGTGATCCCATTCATCACGTCCTTCATTCACTCTGAAGGCATTAAGGAAATTGCTTTACGAACAGATGAAAGCTTTTCAATTATTTCAGCTGGCAAGAGTTTGTGTGTATGTTTGTTTTGTGATGTTCCTGAATGGGATTTTTTTAATGGTGAAATACAGTGTTGTATTTAGCGTGACCCAAAACACTTGCTTGGTTATTTGTGGCCACACCTTAATAAAAAAAAAAAGACTATGCCACCCTAGGGGCCCCGTATCTTTCTGTTTAGGCTAAAAACAATCTGATGAATATTTTGGCCAAATTTAACAACCAATAGTAACCACAGCACACTGTTAAAAAGTCCAGAAATGTTTCGAGTGAATTATTCGTCCCCTCCAAATATTAAAGAGGAGCAAGTGCAAGTTTCATTAGAAGAGTATATTTAGACTCGTTTCATTGTCTATGGTGTAGCACAGCACGTGAAACGTTGAATGACAATCATTGTGTCCAGAGATTTTAACTGGAGTTTTTAAAATATGGCTCTAGTACATTCTGTTTATTTACCACCACTACAAAATATATTCCAAAAATATTTTCATATTGAATTTTATTAATTAACCAACACTGATCTTACAAAGCTGTTTTACTGCAATTACTCAAAATAGTATTTCTGTATGCTAATACCACCTGGTTCAAAAAACACTCACGTCACTATCCACATATATGCTCGGGCATATGAACGCAAACACACACGGGTCTCTGGGCATGTCTGCTGAGGTTGCATCAGCCTGGGCTGTCCAGCTCATTACTTTCCATTTAATTAGCCCTCTCTGCCATTAACAGCAGGTGCTAATGCTAATGCTGTGGCAAATTTATCATCTATAATGAACACACAGGTGGCACCCAACAAGGGGTGTTTAGCCACTGCTCTGTGTGTGTGTGTGTGTGTGTGTGTGTGCGTGTGTGTGTGTTAGAGTTTGTGTTATATAGTTTCCTTTTATAGCAACTAAGATCCGCAGTGGACCAGAGAGAAACAGCAAGCTATGGCCAGCAGTGCCAAGGATCAAAATCAAATACACTCAAACTGTGGCAGAATGAGTAATAGGGAGGGTCAGCTACTTTTCTTCATAGCAACCTTAAAACATCTCTGATAGTATGTTAATGTCTTAGTAGCTAGCTAGCTAAATTTCCTGTTCCACCTTAAATAGTCCAGCAGTACTGACACCTGAAGCGCCAGAATTTACCCACTGCCCCATTTAAGGTGGAACAGGAAAATGAAACCGAAACTAATGAATGAACACCGGGCGAATAGGCGACTTCAGCTTCATATCACCAAAGAATTAGGGGGGGTGATAATGAATAATTGTCCTATACGCCCCTGTCTGAAAGCATATGATGCTCTAAATGTAAGCAACACCCTGCAGTGAGGAGCTGAACTTTACCCTCTTCTGCTGTCACTGCAGACTGGCAGGGTTGCCTACAGAGCAGCGCCTGTTAATGAAGCAATGTTCATTTTATTTGAGGTTTTATTTGAATTGTGCCATTTCCTAGGGGAATATTTCAACCACTACCCTTTGTAACTTAGTTCCAAGGGGCACGGTGACACTCGAAAGCAAGGAGCAGGCATAAAAACAAGAAACGAGATTGGGCCTAACAGTGAAACTTGATTGTCCAGTGAGGATTACAGAGACATTGTGGACAAATGAAAAAGTTTACCCATCGCTGCATCTGCTGTATACATGCCTACTCGTATCTTACAGTAGTGCCACAGTGGTCTGTAGAGTGTGATTTTTTTTGGTTTTAAAACTAGTAAAATCTCTGTCTGATGATGTGCATAGAAGGTGTTAGAAACACCTTCTGCAACTGTGTTGGACTGGACTTTTAATCTTAAAGTTCAGTGGCTGAGCTAGCAGTCAGGATCATTAACACCACAGAAGTTCCCAATGGCAGCGATCCATGCTGGAAATGGTAATGAGTGAACACAGATAAACGAAAACACGATGAATACAAAACAATATAAAATCATGAATTCTGTCCACTGTGGTCAACTTGATCTGGGAAGATCTAAGTCTAACTGGCATGCATTGTACTAAGCTAATTTGTGCAGGGCTGCGTTAAGTTAAGAACACAGCTGCTAAACCTGTTTCACATTCGACACAGGCCTGCTCCAGGACTGCTGACTGGCTTGGTTCAATGCCTGCTGGTTAGACTTTTTGTCCCCCTTATGATATTTTCACAATACTTGAGACATGATACAATTTAATGATTTGACTCAATGGTTCAACAATTTGTGCTGTGCTCAGTATTCCTGTCAGCACCATCCTGTGGACAGAGAAAAATGTATTTTGGTGTTCCATTCGTGATATGATGTTTAAGTTTATTCATTTGTCTCCCACTCCGGGGGCCATTCCCTTGACAAAGACAAACAGAAGGAATAGAGTGGGACATAAACTTAGGCCATTTGGCGCCCTGGATAGACAGTCTGTGAAAGATTAACAGTGACAGGAGTTCAGCTACCTCTGAACTTACTAATTACGCACGATGTGCTCAGAACCAAATAACCCAGGACAAAGTTCCTAGTCAACAACCACACTGCAATGCAGCTCATATGTACCAAGTCTTTGTTGGCTCTGTACGGCATCATATTGCAATGAATATATGGTCAAAGTGCACAGTGACAACTTTAATTCAAGTACTTGCATCTTTCTGAGCACAGTATATGGGTGTCGTGACCCTTTTTGTACAGTCCTCATATTTCAGGTGTAAAATAATTAGACAAATGAATAGAAGCTCAAATAAAATGGTCATATCATGCACTTGGTTGCTCTTGGTACCTGTTTGAGCCAGACCTAGATTCATTTTATGCCTAGAGTATAAAGGCTTAGCCAAAGACTAATCTGCTGGCCTCTAGAGTGATGTACTGCCTAAAGTCTATGACCTGTAGACGTTACGCTTCACATTCAAAATTATCCAGACATCCCTCCTAATGAATTAGGTGCTCCCATTGCCGATACAGGTGTTCAACTGCATATATACAGCTTGTATAATCTCCTTAGAAAAGCACTGCCAACAAAATATGATGCTATGGAGCAGCTGCACATGAGTCTAAGATCACCATGCCCTAGAGGGGTATAAGGGTCATTGCACTGGGATATGGAACAGTGGAACTGTGTTCTCTGGAGTGATGACGCTCCACAGAATTCCACTGGGAGGAGTTGGAGTGGTACTTGTGATCCAGAACTAATCATTCAACGTCAGTACATGACCTCACTAACACACAAGAGTCTGTGGTTCTACTTGGCAAAAAAAATCTTTCAAACAGCGTGCAAAGTTGGTAGAAATCTACCCCAAAAGATGCTGCAGCAAAAGGTGGTTCTACGAAGTACAGATGGGGTGGAACGCTGATGCATAACCACTCTGTACAATTGAGTGAAAAAGCATCTAGGAAATTAACCCGATCCTTGAGGCAGATGGGCTACAGCAGCAGAAGACCACGTCCAATTCTACTTTTGTCAGGCAAAAAACCTGCAGCGGGCACTAGCTCACCAAAACTGGACGGTTGAAGACAAACGGTTGAAGACTGGTCTGATGACTCTCTATTTTGCTGAGGCACACAGATTTAAAGGTCAGAATTTGATGCCAACAGCATGAATCCATGGAGCCAACCTGCTTCATGAGGCGGGTGGTATAATGGTATGGTGAATGTTATCTTGGGACACTTTGGACCTGTTAATACCAATCAATCATCATTTGCCACAGCTTATTTGAGCATTGTTGCTGCCCATGCGCATCCCTTCATGGCCACAGTTTACCCATTTTCCTATGGCTACTTGCAGCATTATAATGCACCATGTCACAAAGTAAAAGTTGTCTCAGACTGGCGTCATGAACCTGATAATAATGTCAGTGTTCTTCAGTGGCCTTCCAAGTCAATGATTATGAACCCAATTGAAGATCTAGTACAGGAAATTCACAGCATGAAAGTGCACCTGAGAAATCTGAAGGAATTGCATGATGCAATCAATTCCACATGGACCAGAATCCGAAACTGTTTCCAACTTCTTTCATCTGGTGGAATCCATGTGAATCCACTGAGGTTGTTTTAAGAGCAAAGGGAGGCCCTACCCAATATTTGTATAGTGTTCCTAATAAAGTGCTTGGTGAGTACACACATCTAGACATGTGTCTTGCACCAAGACGTTAGCAACAGATCCTTTAAGTGCTATGAACTGCGATGTGGAGCCATGCATCAGACTTCTTGTTCTAGCACATCCCACAGATGCTTGGTCAGACTGAGACACTTTGAATTGTTTGTCATGTTCCTCAAACCATTCTGGAGAAATGTGTGCTGGGTACCTTATACTGCTATAACCATCATGGAATACTATCAGAGGTCTTAATATCCGCTCTTTTTGCTTCTCTCTTTTCATTTTACTGTATATTATATCCCAGACCTCGACATACATCATTGTTATAAGAGGATCAATGTTTTTCATTTCATCTTTGAATGTTTTGGCTCTGTGGTGTGTGTGTACATATTTTTCTCTATGTGCAATTTCTGACCTGTCAGCTTGGTTACTGTCGCTTAACGTCAGCTCCTATTGTCAAATCACTTCAATCACTTCTTTCTTGTCAGCTAATAATGTTAATGTATTCCACCTTTGGCTGCCACGTCAACAAGGCATTAGGGAGATGCTATTAGCATTATATTAGGATATGAAAAAAAATCTTTTATTCAAACCGTTGTGAACTACAACTATTCTTGATCACATTGGTCACATGCCTGAACTCTATTATAAAATAATTATACGAATTAGTGCATATTTTTGCATTGATTATATTTATAATATGGTCCCTCCATCTTCTCTATTTCTCTCTCTCTCACACATACACACACATAGGCCTTCACTACTCTATCCCCTTGACCTGGACAGAGTTGGCCCTGATGGAGGTCTCTGCAAAGGAGCAAGGCAGGACACAGTAATAAGAATCCAGTGTGGGATTACCAGACTGACCTAATAGCCATCTTTCACAGAGCCAGGAATCTAGCCTACACAGCAAAGCTGCAGCTTTAGAAGTAAAGCCTAAATCTAAAATTTGGAAATTTGTCACACAGATTGACTTATAGAGCAAGACAGTTAAATGTTATATAGGTCACTAAATGTCACATAGGATGACTTTTTGGGCACGCCAGATATGTAATGCACAAAAGTCACTCTCCAGTAAGAAAGAATAAAAAAAGAAAAATAAGCAAGGAAATGCATAAATACAGTCTTTGTTGGGGTTCAGCGATAGCAAAATTCCCATCTTTAGATGTAAACTGGATAGTCCTAATGTTGGCTCACGTGTACTTAGGCAGGATCACCAATCACAAGGTGGATGTGGGTTGTCCCACCCACAGCTTTAACAAATCTATGTTACCCTACAGCAGCGGTCACCTGGAGATCTACCTTCCTGCAAAGTGTATCTCCAACTACAATCTACCAGACCTGCATCAGAGACTTAACTTATTGTAGAAGTCCTTGACTGGCTGGATCAGTTGCCTTAGTTTTACGGGGGACAGCTTGTTAGACGAAGGCTGGAACTAAACTTGGCAGGAAAGTAGATCTCCAGGGGGAGGGTTGGTGACTTCCACTGCCCTACAGTCTCTCTTTGTTGCGAGTCGGAGAAACTTAAATAGGCACTCCATTGATTTTTCCATTGCTGCTTCTCCTTCTGAGCCACAGGGGGTGCTGAAGCCTATCCCGGCTGTCATGGGGCGAAAGGCAGGATGCACCCTGGACGATGTCGCCAGTCCACCGCAGGACAGACAGACATACACATTCACATCTAGGTGCAATTTAACGGACTAACTGCATGTCTTTGGACTGTGGGAGGAAACCCATGCAGAGAACATGCAAACTCCACACACAGAGGACCGTGGTTGCTCGGTCAGGAACCCAGGCCCTCCTTACTGTGAGGCGACAGCGCTACCCACCACGCCACATTTAATGGTTTCTATATAGGCAAAATCATTCAGAGTAGTTTGGTGTGAAATTGTGTGAAAGATGTTGTGTCTGCACTACAACTTTCACCATTTTGTCAGATATCTAGAATGATCGGTGAACTTAAATGTGTGTTGTAAGTTTTTATATCTCATGCCAATAATGTTAAAATTGCACTACATTGAAAAAATAGTTTTTATGGTTCAATTTTTTTCCTTACAATGACCTGCATATACCTTTGTGCCCGGCATGCACTTTCGAGAAGGGTCTGTGTGCAGAGCCACAGATTTACACACCCACAGTTAGACTCCTGTAGAAACTGGAATCAAGGTAAGAAACATTCATGAGTGAAATAAACTTGTCGTTAACCGTGCATATATATCACTGGTAGCCATTAGCTTACAACTAACTGTTTAAAGTAGGCCATGGAAAAAAACATAACTGGCTGCCTCACTATCCTACCCTGTACACTGGTAAGTGAGGTAATAAGTACAACCCCAATTCCAATGAAGTTGGGACGTTGTGTAAAACCTAAATAAAAACAAAATATGATGATTTGCAAATCCTTCAGCCTATATTCAGTTGAAAGCACTACAAAGACGAGATATTTAATGTTCAAACGGATAAACTTCATTGTTTTTTTAATGGGAAAGTTGAGGAATTCTCAAAAATCACCTGTTTGGAACATTCCACAGGTGAACAGGTTAATTGGAAACAGGTGAGTGTCATGATTGGGTATAAAGGGAGCGTCCCTGAAAGGCTCAGTCGTTCACAAGCAAGGACGGGCGAGGTTCACCACTTAGTGAACAACTGCGTGAGCAAATAGTCCAACAGTTTAAGAACAACGTTTCTCAACGTGCAACTGCAGGAATTTAGGGATTTCATCATCTACAGTCCATAATATCATCAAAAGATTCAGAGAATCTGGAGAAATCTCTGCAGGTAAGCTGCAAGGCAGAAAACCAACACTGAATGCCCGTGACCTTCGACCCCTCAGGCGGCGCTGCATTAAAAACCCACATCATTCCGTAACGGATATTCCCACATGGGCTCAGGAACACTTCGGAAAACCACTGTCAGTGAACACAGTTCGTCGCTCCATCTACAAGTGCAGGTTAAAACTCTGCCATGCAAAGCGAAGCCACATATCAACACCACCCAGAAACGCCGCCGGCTTCTCTGGGCCGAGCTCATCTGAGATGGACTGACGCAGAGTGGAAAAGTGTCCTGTGGTCTGACGCGTCCACATTTCACACTGTTTCTGGAAATCATGGACGTCGTGTCCTCCGGGCCAAAGAGGAAAAGGACTGTCCGGATTGTTTTCAGCACAAAGTTCAAAAGCCAGCATCTCTGATGGTGTGGGGGGGTGTTAGTGCCCATGGCAGGGGTAACCTGCACATCTGTGAAGGCCCCATTAATGCTGAAAGGTACATACAGGTTTTGGAGCAACATCTGCTGCCATCCAAGCAGCGTCTTTTTCAGGGACGTCCTGCTTATTTCAGCGAGACGATGCCGAGCCACATTCTGCACGCGTTACAACAGCGTGGCTTCGTAGTAAAAGAGTGCGGGTACTAGACTGACCTGCCTGCAGTCCAGACCCTCTCCCATTGAAAATGTGTGGCGCATTATGAAGCTCAAAATACGACAGCGGAGCCCCCGGACTGCTGAGCAGCTGAAGCTGGACATCAAGCAGGAATGGGAAAGAATTCCACCTACAAAGCTTCAACCATCAGTGTCCTCAGTTCCCAAACGCTTATTGAGTGTTAAAGGAAAGGTGATGTAACTCAGTGGGAAACACGCCCCTGTCCCAACTTCTCTGGAACGTCCTGCAGGCATCAAATTCAAAATGAGTGAATATTTGCAAAAAACAATAAAGTTTATCTGTTTGAACATTAAATATCTGGTCTTTGTAGTGGATTCAGTTGAATATCAGTTGAAAAGGATTTGCAAATCATCGTTTTCTGTTTTTATTTATGTTTTACACAACGTCCCAACTTCACTGGAATTGGGGTTGTAGTTCATTGTTAACATCACCAATTTCCATTCGCCCTGGGTTGCTCTGCGTCAGCCCCGGCGGGATCAGTCTCTCTCTTTCTGTCCCCTTTGGCTCGCTCTTATTTAAACCACCGCAATTGCTTATGTATTCTGGTTCAAATTGATATGGACCTACGACATTTTGGAAGTCGTCCACATACTCTGCAGTCTTCCAAAATAGGCTAGTAAAAACCATAAAAATAAACTGCAAACAAAAGCTGCTGCTGGCATTAGCTGTGTTGAAACTGTATTTACAGGTTAGCAACAACAAAAGCATTTATCTTAGTTGAGAACGTGGTTTTGTGAATAAACACTGAAGTAATGCTGGACTTTAGGCCATTTTAGGCCAAAACTTCATAACAAAACTAACACAGAACAGTGCCTCAGATTTCAAGCAATGCATTCATATCCAATTTGTATAATAACCTAATGGGATGTAGCTTTTAGAGCTATTAAGCTCTTCGCATGCCTGGTTCCTAGTTCTATAATGGTGACCAGTTCTCTGGAAAGGCACGTTTCAAACCGAACCACTCCGAATGATCCTTCAGATCATTTTAAGCCAATTGTTTTCAACCTTTAATGTAATCTGAATCTTTTCTAGCCTCAAACAAACATTTTTAATATTTTACACTGTGTTCCTTAAGACATTAAAAATGCATTTTGGCCCTATTTTACAGCATTTACTTGTGAAATGGTTGTTTACTTGAATTATTTCTTCTTTCATAGTCTAACACTATTTACTAACCCCTTTGAGAGGTGAATCAAGTGTATTAGATCAGGGCAAATATAAAAACCAGGCAATACGGGGGTCCCGTGGCTGCAACTGAAAACCACTGATGTGAGAGGTGTGTAATATTGATCTGTTGCCATTGATTTCTGTTGCTGGGCGGCCTAGCCTTTCGCCTAGAGGTGCACAAAAAGCAGTGCTCAAATGAGATTGTGGTAGATAGACATACATTAATTATGCCTCTCTCTCTCACCACACACCTGCAAATTCATACAGAAACAGACGCTTATTAGGGCTCAAGCTGTCTACCGATTGGTCATTGAAATGCCTATATTAAGGTCGGCTTGAGCTGATTAACAATAGTATTGCCTTTTTCTGGCCATCAGGTTGGATGATTCAAATGTCAGAAAACCCATCCTCAGCCTTAAGGTGCACATAAATAAATCATATTTATCTCATAATCTGTGCAGTGTAGGTTTGGGTCAGCTGTGTTTTCCTCTGTGTCCAAGACACTTTATAAAAGGGCTATAACAGTGAAAGTTAGCGCTTTTGTTTTGAGTGGGCTGGTATAAACCATGCTGCAGCCTTCCAAGCACAGAATGCCTTCCCTTGTGAAACATTTACATGAGTTTAAATTATTTATGATTTAGATGTGGTTGCATCACCATTGTTAAAATATATTGATATAAATATAAAGTCCAGCCAAACAGACTAATAACAATAATTAGCTATAGTAACAGCAGCCTATAGACTAACCTAGTAAGATTTGGTCTTATTACTAATTGTAAGTTGCAACAGCATTATTAAACCTATTCAGGCTGTAAAATGTTCAGACAGACAGACAGACAGACAGACAGATAGATAGATCGATCTTTAATGATCCCGAAGGGAAATTGCAGCCTACACCAAGAACATCCATATTATACCAAGTAGTCAATTTACTAAGTAGCTTCTGGCCAAAAACACAAGCACACGTAATTTCTCAGGTTTAACTATTAAAAAGTGACTCCTTCACGCAAAACTGACCAGTCGCTGATAGCTAGGGGGTGCAAGTGGACAATGGTATAATGGTATACAACTATATTTGACCACACTTGGCTGTCTATCAGTGAAAAAAGCGCAGATTATTTAAAATGACTGTTACCTGTTACACTAACTGTTTGTAGGTTTAGTTGGCTTTTGGTTTGGGAAGTTCAGGTTTACACAGAACTACGTCGAAACTGTTGAAAACACTAACTAGTTTTATGATGAACTTAGTATTTAAGCACCTTTAAGCTGGTGAAAGTGGTGGGGAAACTAACAGAAACCATATAGAGGACAAAGACCTGATTTGTCTTGGTAAGATTACTTAACTAAAGCTAAAACCACTGCATTCTATGTGCGGTGATTTGACTTACAGCTAATCAAAGTTCTTTCAGATAACATCCATAGCTCCAGTTCAGTGGGATGCAAAACGAAAGCAGCTAATGTCCACTGGCCAAACTGCTGAAAGGAATATCAAAAAATAAGCAAAAAATAGTTACTGGTATTCGGTTTTACCCTGTTTTATATTAGATAGATAGATAGATAGATAGATAGATAGATAGATAGATAGATAGATAGATAGATAGATAGATAGATAGATAGATATTGTAAAAACATTAACATTATTGTCTTCTACACTGGACATGGCTTATGGATTGGTGATGCAACCAACTTCAATAAAAGGACAGATTAAGCTAACAAGCATTAACATAATGTAAAGTTTGTATTGAATTTTGTAAAGTCATTACACACAAACTGAAGTAGAAACACTCACACTAATTTAAACAGTCTATGTATTATTATTTCTTAATATTTGACCAAAAGAAATCAGCTGATATTAGTTATTTGATTTTTAGCTCTTCAGAAACAGTTTTGGTGACTAAATGCTCGTTTTGGTCAGGCACTGTTGCACATGCAGGCTCTGTATTCCAGCTGGCAGTAATTAGTGAGCTGTTATGGCATGGAAAGGTTCTGTTCACAGTAGTTTAGCTGCACTGTCACCCGCAACCCTAACAGCCTCCGACAGACCACACACACTCAGTCGTGCATGAAAACATACTCTAGCTTGCATTTCTGCACACACATGCAGCAGGACCACAGACACACACCCACACACACACACACACACACACACACACACAGGGCACCCATTAATCTGGCATCTTCCATGTTCTGTCAGGCACAAGTCTCAAATCACAAAACCATGGAAGACTTCCTGTGTGTGTGTGTGTGTGTGTGTGTGTGTGTGTGTGTGTGTGTGTGTGTGTGTGTACATGTGCATACATAAGTAAAAATGACCCGACCCGCTTGCTCTGCAAAGTTGTGTCACTTTAAATCTGCAGAGAACAGCGGTGGAATTAGGCCTGTCACGCTCATTTGAACGTGTCATAGCATCAGATAGAAGTTAGACCTTTATTTGTTTTTGTAAGACCAGCGACGTGTCCCTTTTTGTTTTCTTTTATTTGCATGCATCTGTGCCAACTACTTCTGTTTGTTGTGAAGTAAACGTAGACCTTGAAAGCGAACGGTAAATTATGTTTTTGCAGTTTTAGTATATTATCATCTTTAATTTGGCATGAAGCTGTAATTAATTCTACCATCTGAGGACCACGTGTCTGTGGCCGCTTACCCTGGTGCTTTTTGTTCAAAGTGGTACTGCCTCATGTCCAAATGGTCAAGACAGGATAGTGTTTTTAGACCCAACGTGTCTTATAATGTGTTCTTAGAATTAGTTTTCTAGCATTAATGTAGGGTATGTTCATAGTGTCTTGCTATGATGACATAATCAATACATGATCTAGCAGTGGGTGTGCAGGTTGATCTAGTACAGGGGTTGAAATTCTTCATCAGGTATGAGTTATGTCATAACTGTTACTGCAAATATGTGCAGATAATGTGACGTACACACATTTGCTAATGCAGCTGAGTCATGCATGTTTTAGTCATACTGCAAATGAAAATGAAACTGCAGCAGTCCTTCGATCGCCTCCCACTGTCTAGCCTGTTGCATATGAAATATTCCACTTTGTTTTGGAGGCAGCGAACACAAAGGAATGGCAATTGCCTCGCTCTGGTTTCCTCCCGCACTGCTCAAGAAGCTGTGTAACTCAGTCAGCTGCATCATATGCCACTTGGCTTCTTTTCCACATTTTCCATTCCACCTTAAATGATGCAGCAGTTCCATTGAGCCTCCTGCAAATGTTTTTTCATTTAAGCTGGAATTGAAAATCTGAACAAAAAGCTGCTGAATAAGAAGCCAACTTGTAGAAATTCAGACATGAAACAACATTTAGCACAGATTTTGCTGGACTCGCAGGGGTAGTGCTAGAAAGCCATACTGACAGATGTTTGATTATCTATTGTTCAGATGTGTGTTTTTCCAATTTTGCACAATAAGAATATTTTAGATTTACTGTAACTGTTCTTATTAAGAATAAAAGGAATAATAAGTTAACCTACAAAAATAGATTTACTTTACCATCTACAATTTTTATTTAAAAAAACTAGCACAATATATACTGAAACCAACAAATGTATTTATTGCCCATCCCTAGTGCGTCTATGTGTGTACGTGCACACTAACTCATCAAAACAGCCTTATATGACCAAACTGCCACACAAACACAGTCAAAAATACACAAACAAACCACAGGCCATCATTATACTGGAGGGAACAGCCAAAAATGTGAATAAACATAAAAACAAGCTTCACAAATACAACAGTAAAATCTCCTTTCACATCGTTTCTGTTTCTGTCTGTCAGTGTGGTGAACAGGCTGTGAGTAGGATGATCACTCAGTTTGTAGTACGTGGATGCACACACACACACACACACACACACACACACACACACACACACACACACACACAGACACATACACAGACACACACACAGGCTGATGCACCTGGGGTGATGATGGAACTAGACCATGGAAACAGAAAATCAAATCGTTCTCTGTTCCGGGTGCAGAGAAAGAACAACTCTAAAAAAGCACAATGATCTCTGTAGAAAACACAACAAGATCCATTTCGAATCCTGAATGATGTTTAACTGACCTACACTATATGTCCAAAAGTTTGAAGACATTTGCTCATTCAACATTTCTACTGAAATCGGTGGGTAGTGCTAGAAAGTGGCTCCTTTCTGCTACAGTAACAGTTTCTACTTTTCTGGGAAGGTTTTACATTAGATGCTTGGAAAATGTTGTGAGGATCTGAATGCATTCAGCCACAAGACCACGTGGCCAGGTACTAATGTGGGTGATTAGCTCTGGATCACAAACGCCCAGCCGACCCATCCCAAAGGTTTTCATTGATCCTCCCTCTCTCCAGAGAAAGCCATTCTAGTGCTCTACAGCCCAATATTGTGGGGCCTTGCTGATCGTTGGCACTGGGTATCGTTATGTTAGGTGCATGGGCTGCTGCTCCAAACTGTTCCATTATATTGCCAAAGCTTTTCATTGGAGATTAGACAAGTCTGTGGCAGCTATGGGTAGATCTTAATGTAGTTGAATGCACTTACTAGAAAGGTGTCTTAAAACTTTTGGACATACAGTGTAAGATCATTTGAGTCTTCAAGAACACTTACATGGTTATCACTGATGTTCTTTGCTGGTGAAGAGGATGAGCCAAGTGATAAAGAGGTTCTCTAAGCACCACAGGTGACAAACTACAGGTGCTGCTTACATCTAAGTGGCACTAATGCTGTTTTCCATCCACGAAATGAGGTATGGTACAGTTATAAAGTACCAAGCCTGCTGGTGTGGAAAGTTAGAACAAGGTAAAACAAGGTAAAAAAATGTGGCTAGTCAGAATCGCTGTCGGTGACTCCCATAAAAACAAATGCCGAAGAGAAGTGTCCACAAGCGGGGGCCAAGAACCCTGAAGGAACTTGGAGGTCTTGGAACCTTTAACATCCTTTAAAGTTACGGTGTTCCCTCTCATCTAGCGTATATAAGAAAATAACGCTTCGGTTTTGTTATTTCATACAATACTTTTTGCAATAAATGCCTTGTAGTTTCAATACCATGTTGAAGTAAAAGCTAAAAAGGCTTAAAATACATATCATTTAGTAAACAAAATTAGATGATATTATGCATTCACAGACTTTAACATTATTAGGTTATTTATGTGTAGATTTTATTTATTTTCTGATGTTTTTTCACTGAGTAAACTGCTGCTAAACTAAAAGTAGTGGAATCCCTTATCTGAACTTTTAGCTCATGAACATCCAAATTGGAAAAAAAATATTGGTCAGGTCAAACTATCAAACAGATGTTATCAACATAAACAGGATATTAACTTTGTAAGGAATCAATAAAACATTGGTAACTCACTTTCACAGAGCTCCTTGCTCTTACGTCCCCCAGAGCCTTTTCTCAGCATGTTCTTTCCAGAGGTAAACAAGTTGCTGAGTTCGTCCAGAGGACTGGTGGGTGTACGGCATCCACGGCCTCCTGACCCTGAACTGGACCCCCCTGATCCTCCTGATGCAGTGGAAACATTTTGCATGGATCCACCATGGATGCTGGAGGAGTTTGAGAGGCGTCCGCTCTCACGGGATCCATGAGGGACTCCGGAGGCACTGCGGGGAATGGTGCCAGTCAGCAGAGCATCGTACGGCGGTGGCCGTTTTAGGCTGAGAGGGGTCAGTGCACGTCCCATGCTAACAGGAGATGGGCAGGCAGAGTGGCTTCTGGGGTAACCATGCGCTGCAGAGGAGCCACCACTTTTGTACAATGCTGATGGAAGCGGCGGGGCTGAGGAGCGTCCAGATGCCGTGATCGTTTGGGTGGAAGGTTCTTTGTCCGATGATTTCTTGTGGTGGTGATGGTGGTGGTGTTGTCCAGAAGGTTGCTGCGGTGGCAAGGGCTGCCCAGGGTCACCAGCTGTCGGAGAGGCACCAGGTTTGCCGTAGCCAACATTTTCTAGCATGGGAAGTTTGGTGACCTCAAGTGGAGTAAGGGGGGATTCATCTGAATTTGGGGAACACTGTGCCGGGGCTGGGGGGAATACCAACAGTGGGGGCCTGTGAGTCAACAAGTTAGGAAAGGGGGCAGGGATGTCACAAAGTGAGCCACGAGGGGTTGTCGGCCGAGTGAGTTCCACATCTGGAACTGCAGCTGTGGCGTTCGGATCCCAGCGTGACTGGGCATGCTCAGGAGGCAGGGCTACTTCTTCGTAAGTGGGATATTTCATCTCCTCATATACACTCTCACCCTGATCGTCCTCTTCATCAGCATTGCCTCCAGTGATATGGCTGAAGTCACGAAGAATATTCCCCACCATCTCTATGTATACAGGCTCCGCCTCCTCATCAGTGTCCGGGGCAGGGCTTTGATTTTGGGATGCCGACTTCTTTTTCTGCCGCCGGGGCAAAGAGGCAGATTTGAACTTGGTGCCGTGGTTTCTGATGTAGGATTCGTCGAAGGAGGTGCTGAGCTGAGTGTTGGGGTTACGCTTGGGTTTGGGGGGAGGCATGCGGCGATATTCCTCACTGCATGGGCGACTCTTGGATGCTGTGGAAGACCGAGAAGCTTCATCAGTTTATTACATATGACCTTAAGGCAAAAATGAACATTACACAGTTTTCTCCGTAATTTAGTTTATTAGCCAGTGTTTGGTGTCAAAAGTGTGCACTGGAACTACAAGCGTATATAAAAAGATGTACAAGCAATGAAAACAAAAGAAAAAGGAAAGACAAAATTCAGGCACCCTTCTACTGTTAACAATGCTGTTCATTTTTATAGACAAACTTAAGCAAGTTTAATTATGATTACTTGAAGGGAAATTCCACCAACTTTCCAAATTTCTGCATAGGTACATCATGAAGATATAAACAGAGTGGTTTGATGTGAAATGCATCATTCTAGTGATGCTTACAGAGTCAGAATTGTTGACAGGCGATAAGAACCAGACATCTGATGAGTTTATTGACTGAAAAATGCTTGAAAAGAGTTTGTTAGCTACACTAGCCTCGGAGTTCCAATGCAAAACTACAAAAAAACATACTTCAGACCCCAAACATGCTTTGGCTGATTGACTATATTTGAGAATACATGAAAGCTGCATAAATTCCTTTTTTGGCCAAACCATTCATTACAATACATTATTATACAATGTGCTTTACAATTTAAAGACTTTTTAAAAAGTCCATGGTCTTAGCCTGGAAAAGGATGGCATGCCCACTCCAGGTAAGGGGAAAGGACCTGCCCCCAGGTGGAGGAGTTTAAGTATCTTGGGGTCTTGTTCACGAGTGATTGGAAGAGGGATCATGAGATTGACCGCAGGCTGGGACAGGCGGCAGCAGTAATGCGGTCACTGTACCGGACTGTAGTGGTGAAGAGGGAGCTGAGCCAAAAGGCCAAAGCTCTCTGTTTACCGGTCGTTCTACATCCCGACCCTCACCTGTGGTCATGAGCTGTGGGTGATGACCGAAAGAATGAGATCGCGAATATAAGCGGCGGAAATGAGCCTCTTCACAGGGTGGCGGGGTCACTCTATTTGACAGGGTGAGGAGCTCGGTCATCCAGGAGGAGCTCAGAGTAGATTTGGATGCCCCCTGGACGCCTCTTGGTGGGGGTTTACCAGTCATGGCCTACCGGGATAAGACCCTGGGGTCGTCCTAGGACCCTCTGGAGGGATTATATCTCCAAGTTGGCCTGGGAGCGGCTTGGGGTCCCTGGGAATGAGCTGGAGGAAGTTGCAGGGGACAGGGTCATCTGGGATTCTCTGCTCTTCCAACTGCTACCACGACCCTATCTGGATTAAGCGGTCAACGGCGATGATGATGATGATGATGACGACTTTTTAAAAAGTGCTCTGTACACCTTGTGAACACCTTGCAGCTCATTACAGAGCCATCTGAAGCCCTACTATTTAGATCACAGGACCTTTTTGTAAAGGTTTCTTCTAAGAAAGCAGATGTGTGCAATAACTAATGTAAATATCAAATGCAGATCCTTTAGTTTGACATTCTCATTCACAGATTTGCTCTGCAGCCGTTTTGGTTGGCATTAGTACTGAGTACGGTTGTTGCACCGTGTGTTGGTACAGAGGTAAACCAGTAGACCAGTGCGAATTAGCTTTAAGGTTAAAAAAAAAGCAACTACTGGATGTTTGTAAACATATTTCTGCTATGTTGAGATTATGCCAATACTGGTATGTACATGAAATGAATAAGTGGTCTTTAAGCCCTTTTTAAAGCTTGATAGTTTGTCTACAGCAGTACAGCAATATCATCTCACCTGGCAAAAGTATATCAGCACAGATACAATATAGCATTAGCATATAGGCGTTTTGAGCTTGATCATGCCTTTTGTGTGTATATAAATTCTGCTATTCTGATTAATAAATGGGGAAAGCCTTCTAAGTACAGACACTGTCTCTGCGGTCAGTTGAGTCCCCCCCAGCTGGCCAGACTCTCGGGAGGATGGAGGACTTCTGGCTAAGTTCACAGATTTGGTATTGAGGTCAAACCCTAGAACCTAAAACCTGAGAACCTGAGGAACTGTAAAATACACTTCATGGTCAATGGTACATGGACACTCCTTCTAATAAGTGTGTTTGGTTATTTCAGCTGCATTTGTTACAAACAGCTACATAAAATCAAGCGGTATTGAATAGTATTGCAACCCCTGTAGACAAACACTGGCTGCAGAAAGGGCTGTACTGAAGACCTCAGTGGGTCTTAATGTGGCACTGTCAGCTCATCACATTTTTGAAGCGGAGTGGAAGCATCTAGGAGCAACACTGGCTCAGCTGTGAAACAACAGTTCACACAAGAGCACAGACTGCGGCCACAGAGTGCTGAAGTGCGTAGTGAATTGCTTAATAAGCACTGAAGAGTAAGAGGAACTCGCACTTTTGGATCATCAGTCCACTTGTTGTGTGATAGCCTGCGTAAGGTCTATGTTAATTAAACAGATTTTCACAAGCTATTACACCTTCTCCTCTTATAAAAGTGTTTCTCTATAAAGTCATTACTCTGTTGAACACTTCCAATACAAGTTATGTTGCATTATCTGTGAAATGACCTGCAAAACACAATTTACATTATATGTTCTCCATAAACAGTTGATGTAAACAAGTAGCAATTCCCAAGCCTTTAGACTGAGACAGAAAGGAATACAGCCCTGCCCGCTTTGCCCTTTGTTTATTAGCGATTAGTGGCTAACCTGTGCTATACATTAAGCAACAGATGAGCTTATATACTGTTAGCAATAATGTTAATGTATGATATAAGTAACTCTAGCAAGTTAGCTTTCTGACTGAAACAGAATGATAGTGAATGTTAGCACTGTGGCCAAGCTAAGCTCTAGCGCCCGGACAGAGTGTGCTAGATGTTAGCAGCTGTACTGAGCAGCAGTTGGGTTCATTAAAGTGCCACCAAGTGCATGATAGTGTTTGAAGCTCCTTGCGTTTTATCTTTTCTGCTCTGTGTTCCCTCAGGCTCTCACAGCCGAGCTGGGACTTCTTCTGTGCATGTGTGTGGGTTGGTGTATAAAAAGACAGCTAATAGGCCCCTCTGAAGATTTGAAGCAAGAGTGGAATTTAACACTCTGCTTGTGACTGGATTACTTAATCAATTCATTAATTAACTGAACTCCTACTCGTGAGACATAAGGCAGAAAAGAGGTTATGGTGTGTGTGTGTGTGTGTGTGTGTGTGTGTGTGTGTGTGTGTGTGTGTGAGACAAAAACACCTCCAGCCTAAAGCAGATGACGTAACTCTAATGAGCTAGTGCTGCTAATAATGAATAAAAGAAAGTAGCCACCAGTTCGCGTTACACAGATAAACCCTCCCAACTGGTTTCTATTAGCTTTCCTTAACTGTTAACCGTGTTAGCATTTTTGACTAAAGTATTCCTTTAATTTCTGACAGGCGTCTGCAAATGCAATCTGCAAATGTGGGTGCACACACACAGCCAAATGCAAAAGTAGGTCATTTCAACTTTATGAATGAATTCAGTTCTGATTAATCAGCTGGCGGCGTGTGTGTGTGTATATATATATATATATATATATATATATATATATATAGGGATACAAGGTTTTGATCTGTCCTTCACATTGTGTATAAATTCAATGATGAATGGACCAAAAGAAAAATCCCTAAATTGCTTGGTAAGAATCTGGTTCCTTTGACTTACATAAAAGTGAAGTATGTTTTTTCCTTCTCCTGTAAAGTTCTCATTCTGGAGATATGAGCTTTTGCTCTGACAGCAGCAATGTGTATGTATGTATATGTTCCATATGTGTTATATGTTAGAGCCTAGAGCCTATATGTAGTACAAATTTGCCTTACCCTAGCCTGAACTTTCGCTACTCCCACACTATCTTTAACACCTCACCCCACTCCCACTCAAGGGCACCCTGACCGACTTTCCTCTTCTGCCACCTGCAGGGTAGTATGTGTGTGTTTGTTCTTCTATGTTGGTCATGTTTACTATGGCAGCATGGAATGCACCAGAAAATCTAATCTCCAACGCTGCTGGCTGAGGCTTGTCGTTACATCACCTTCAGGATGGCAAGTGTGTGTGCTTTTGTGTGTGTGTGTGTGTGTGTGTGTGTTATGTAAATGACATGGATGGCAGGGCTCCACATCAGTTCAGTGGTGGAACTCAGTGACACACGCAGATTAAAGTAGACATGACGACATGTTTTTACTAATCCCCGCGAGAGCGAGGGAGAGGGAGAGGCAGAGAGAGAGAGGGAGGCTGCAGTGCCCCACCCATTTTTACTGACAGAACGAGGACAAAGTAGCCTGCACTCACACCGGTCTGTCTTATACAAAGTCCGGATTGGGTTCCCACACGAGCACCAGAATATGCTTCCCATCTATTTGATATGTTGTTGCTGTTGGAACAAAAGCTTGTATTTCAGTTTTGTTGATATTATTTGAGATAATCACAAAATGTGATGATAACATATTTACGTATGTGCATGTAATAATGAAATGTCCCATGTATGCATATTTATGTAATATGTCCTGTTCAATTGTTTGTTAACATAAATAGCTAATCAGCCAATCACACGGCTGCAACTCAGTGCATTTAGGCGTGTAGAGGTGGTCAAGACGTCTTGCTGAAGTGCAGACCGAGCATCAGAATGGGGAAGAAAGGGGATTTAAAGGGCTTTGAACGTGGCGTGGTTGTTGGTGCCAGACGGGCTGGTCTGAGTATTTCAGAAACTGCTGATCTGCTGGGATTTTCACGCTCAACCATCTCTAGGGTTTACAGAGAACGGTCCGAAAAAGAGGAAACATCCAGTGAGCGGTCAGTTGTGTGGACGAAAATGCCTTGTTGATGTGAGAGGTCAGAGGAGAATGGGCAGACTGGTTCCAGATGATGGAAAGACAACAGGAACTCAAATAACCACTTGTTACAAGTAAGGAATGCAGAACACCACCTCTGAACACACAACATATTGAACCTTGAAGAAGAAGCAAAAGGAGGTCCAACCTTTTACTAGCAAGGTGTAACTAATAAAGTGGCTGGTGAGTGTATATGTAAGTATGTGCATTGTTCAAATAATATCTCACATGTATTACATGCATGTAAGTGTGCATTTTCATTTACTTATGCAAGCTTAATGTGCACTTAATGTTACACTTAGCTATAAGAACCATTAAGTACATATACTTACCAACAAACACACACACACACACACACACACACACACACACACACACACACACATAACACACACACACACACGTTCTAAACCACTCATTCTTCTGGGTCACAGGGGTGCTGGAGTCTACTCCAGCAGTCACTGGGTAGAAGACAAAAGTAAATAAATAAGTAAAAAATCCACAGATTTTTGTGCCATATGTGTCATGTTAGTGCCTATATGTAAGAATTTTCTAAACCTTACCCAAACCCAAACTGTATGGGAGGCAAATCCAGCCAAAAAAGAAATGAAAATTAAAACAATAAAATGCAAATGCAAACCACTTTTTGCCATTTCTTTATTCCAAACATCTGTGAGAATATCCTGCCAAAATTGAAAATTTGAAAATTTAATGAAATACCTACATTTGCAATTTCCTTTTTCACATGAGCACGAATCATTTATTTCAAAAATAAAAATAAATAAAACCGCTATCTGTCATGAAATGGCAAAAAGAGGTTTGTATTTACATTTTATTTGTTTAGACTTTTTTGGCTGGATTTGCCTCCCACAGAACCCTACCCTTCGCCACCACAAAATAAGATGTTTTTAAATAATAATAAAACCACAGAAGTCTTGGCGGGAAAAATCACCATTGACAAAGGTCCATTTTGTTGCTTCTGACTTTAATTTTAATTTTTCCTCTGGGTCTAGTCCTGAAAATGTATAAAAACCAACACGCATACATACGCATACGCCCATGTGTACTCTGACAACATCTTTCCATTCTGAAGTCTGTACATGTCTCTTTACCACTCTACCCACTTCTGTCTCTTCTCCTTTTCTTTCCTGCCCTCTTCCCTCTCCTCTGGTGTATGCTGAGCGAGTCTGATGGCTGTGACACTGGAGACGCATGGCTGAAAATGAAAAATAGGCCACTATGTTCCCAAAGAGAGCAGGTAACTCTCTCGCCCTCCCTCTCTCTAGAAACAGGGTCATGGTGTTCTCTTTCTGTTTATTTTACCTTTCAGGGAGGATGTGGGCAGCTGCTTTCACATCTGGGACATCACTGGATATATGCTATTGGTGACTGTATGCTGTCAGCATCAGATTCCTAGAAAGATTTTACTTTTTTTTTTTTGACAATGCATATAATTCATATAATTCCAACTTGGTCCCAAAATCCTGAAGAGTTCTTTGAGAATACTTTGAGAAGCATTAGTAAAGTAGAAAAGTAACAGCCAATTTTCAATATATCACAATATTTCATGTAACATTTTTTAACTGCAAAAGAACCATATTGTGATAACACTGTATGACTTATTAGATAAGCATTCCAAACAACTCCAAAGTCAAATGCATATGAAATCAAACATCTGCTGCCATGTCTAGTAACCTACAGGCCAGTAGCCCTCACCTCTGTAGTCCCACTTGAAGGCCTTTACACACCTTCTGCTAGATGCCCTGCAGTTTGCATATAAAGCACCCAGGTCTCAAGACGACGTGGCCAGGCCTGCACTTCATGCTACAGCATCTCAACAGCACTGAAACCTATGCTGCTGGACTCACTTAAGACCCAGGGCACCGCTATATCCAGCAACCTGATGTGGGAGAGAAAACGGCCTTCGCAGCGAAGAGAACACAGCAAAACAGTAGATGAAATTCAACCTGCTGCAGCCTCTGATGCTCCATTTCTACACAGCAATCATCAAGTCCATCCTCACGTCATCCATAATCATCTGGTTTTGTTCCTCCTCACAAGAATGAGCCAAATTTGAGTGCACAATCAAGACAGAGGAGGAACCTAAGCACCTGGTTTGGGTCTTCAATCTCACAAGAATAAGCCAAACTCCAGCACATACTCAGGACAGTGAAGGGGATATTCAGATGTAGTCTGCCAATGCTTCAGGACATCTACAACAGCAGGTTAATGAGGCACACTGGCAGACAAAAAGCTGACCTCTCTCATCCTGGACATGACTGCTTGCATCCACTTCCCTCTGGCTCAGCCAGAAATGCTAACTGCTTTTTCCCCAGAGCTGTAGCTCATCAACCACAGTGGTCACCTGCATTAAAGTAACTCCTCTGTAACTCCATCTAAACTTTCTAATGAGGAATCACACTGATCAACAAGCCTCAGTCATGATAGACAGAAACTAGACAGACAGACTGGCTCCACAATGGCAAAGGAGTTAGATAAGGCTGCATACGACTGTACATGCGCACCCCAAATGTAGAACATATAATGAGAGACGCAAGACTGGAGGAAGATGATAGAGGATTCAGGAGCGGAGAAAGAAACATCAATAACCTTTGATATGATGATATATACAATTATAAGAGAAAATCTGGAAAGGAAGGTGAAAGACCAGAGTGAAAAGATGGGACTTCGACTCCGTATGAAGACGACGCGACAACAGGAAAGACTAACTGACTTTACCAATGATGGAGAAGATGTAGAAATGGTGGAGAGCTTCTGCCTACTATGATAAATTATTGACCGCCGAGGATCCAGCACTCAAAGAATACGACACAGATTGGCACTCAGCAGAAAAAGGATAAAGCAGGGAAAGATCTTCAAATGCAACAATCTGTCTTTACAAACAAATCGCTCGAAGCCCAGATAACCAAACTCATTCTGGACTTCTCAGAACACCCAATTAATTGAAGAAAAAAAGAAGAAAAAAACTATTAGGCTTGGTGTAGCTGAAGGTAAAAGAAGAAGA
>NC_051227.1:719708-724708 GCF_015220715.1 Pygocentrus nattereri | reverse complement strand
AAACTAATGTATGACTGTAAAACTATATTAAGTTAGACAATGTGTATGTGTAACCAAGTGCAGTAGTAGTTATGAGTTTGGATGGGTGTACGAATGTTTATGTGTGTGTGTGTGTGTGTGTGTGTGTGTGTGTGTGTGTGTGTGTGTGTGTGTGTGTGTGTGTGTGTGTGTGTGCGTGTGTGTAGGAGTGCAAGAGAGAGGGAAGTTCTTTAAATAGCTCCTCTCTCTCTCTGAATGGAGTGCAGTGAAGCACTAATCCAGTACAGGACACAGCAGATCCACACAAAGCGCTTACAGCACACTTTTACACAGAAACCACCGATAACAGCACACTCAGCAGTCTGCTTGGCTCTGTGTGTGTGTGTGTGTGTGTGTGTGTGTGTGTGTGTGTGTGATTTTCTGTGTATGTTAGGTGTGGTTACAGCAGGGATTCATACATTTATATGAATAAGACTGAGACTTAATTTTCATGATGTATACAGATTAACAGTCATGTCACAAAGTCTTATCTCTGTGTTTGAGTGCATGGTCCATGACCTTGTAGCTGAGATGTTGTTTGTGAGTCATCATCCGTGTTTTGCTGCGATTCCATCTGAAGCTGTCAGCGTCAATACAGCACGCTGGCCTGGAATGTTGCCCACAGCAACGGATGCCCCCATTCATAACGACACTGTGGCCGGCAGCCGACCAATCAGAATGCCCTGAGAGGCTAGAGTGGCCAGTCAGAGGAGGACACAAAGCTGATGTCACCTTGTTCTTGGAAAGACAGCTACAGTTTCAGCTGAAATTCCCTCTCTGTGTGTGTGTGTGTGTGTGTGTGTGTGTGTGTGTGTATTGAGAGAGTCTAGGATGTTTGTATGTGAACAGGTTTGTGTGTAAAATGTTAGTGTACAGTGTAGGATGGAAAGTTCAATTCAATTCAATGAAAGTTTATTTGTGTAGTCACAAAGCAGCTTTACAGAAGTTTGAAAACGTACAGTTATAACATATAATCCACCACTGAGCGAGTCAGAGGCGACGGTGGCAAGGAAACACTCCCTCAGACTGGAGGAAGAAACCTTGGGAGGAACCAAGACTCAGAAGGGGAGACCCGTCCTCCTCTGGTCAGACAGTGTTTACAGTTTAATAAGCTGAAGACCAAATAAAAGCTGAGAGGATCTCTGTCTGAAGACTGGATGGTAAAGCTTTAGAAACTGCACTGGTAGAGGCGGTCTCTGACTGAGGCGGCCCCTGACTGAGGCGGTCTCTGACAGGCGGTCTCTGACTGAGGCGGCCCCTGACTGAGGCGGTCTCTGACAGGCGGTCTCTGACTGAGGCGGCCCCTGACTGAGGCGGTCTCTGACTGAGTCTTTATGAAAAGTGGGAGTGAGCTGAAACAGTCCCAGCCTATCTCAATGTTGGTATATCTTGATGGTATATCTGGGTGGCACAGTGATGTAATTGAGGGTGTGGAGGAGGCCCTGACGGTCAGTCTTCCAACAGCATTCAGCAGGACGGGAGGGCAGTGATTATCTCAGGAAGAGTAAAGTCTCAGGAAGAATAAAGTGTCTTGCAAATAAAATAGGACAGGGTGAAAATTCTCTTTGTTTGTATTAATATATGGTAGGTAACTATTAATTACTAACTATTACTAAGATAACTATTAATAATGCCAATATATGGTCAAAAATTTTAGTTTTCTAAATTTTTTCAAATCAAAGAGATATAGTGTGTAAATATTAAGTTTCAAAGCATGTCTTCTTTTCTGAATGAACTGAACTGAGAATTGTGATGTCACAAAAAACAACATATATGCACATCGCTGCTGTTGGAACAAAACCTTTTGTGTCCATTTTTGTCGTTTTTTTTCAGTTTTTGACATAATTTAAAAATACATGTTGTACTTTAAATTTCATGATGAAGAGACCAAAAGAAATGAATTAAAATGACTTGGAACAAAGTCTGGTTCCACTCACTTACACTGAAAGTAAAGTAGATTTTTTCCCTCTCCTGTAAAGCTAGTATATTGGAGATACGAGGTTTTGTTCCGACAGCAGCAATATGTTTTCCTATTCAGTCTATAGATGTTTAGCTCCATCCACTCGTGCTGAAGTTACTACATCCCAAGTATTAGAATTTAGTATTTGTATGGAAAATGATGCAAACTGGCTGAGATCCCATCCATCCATCCATTATCTAAGCCGCTTCTCCGTCAGGGTCGCGGGGGGGTGCTGGAGCCCATCCCAGCAGTCTTCGGGCAGAAGGCAGGATACACCCTGGACAGGTCGCCAGCCCATCGCAGAGCAGACAGACAGACACAGACAGTCACTCACACCCAGGGGCAATTCAGCATGTCCAATTGGCCTGACTGCATGTCTTTGGACTGTGGGAGGAAACCTGAGAACCCGGAGGAAACCCACGCAGACACGGGGAGAACATGCAAACTCCACACAGAGAGGACCGCCCGGCCGGGGAATCGAACCCAGGCCCTCCTTACTGTGAGGCGACAGCGCTACCCACCATGCCACCGTGCCGCCCACTGGCTGAGATATTTGTAATTATTAGAGTTTAATGAATATAAGTGTGGAACTACTGGTGATTCCAAGGAGTTGAAAGCAAATTTTCTCATAAACATCTATTTAAATGAAATGACAGTACCTGTCTCTAAAGCGTCACCTAATTATTGGCTGCATCACCACGCACATAATGTAATAGATATCATATTTCTGATCATCTTACCTATCACTTAGCTAGCTCAAAGATGCTTCTGGGTACTTTGTTTCACTCATAAGTAACGTTATAGTAGGAAAATTAGACCGACTTTAACATCAGCTGATTCTGTTGGCCAGCTAATATATAAAAGCTCTAGTCTATAGAAATCCACCTCTGCCATAAGTCAGTTTGTGAAATTTCTGCCTGGCTAGATCTGCCCTGGTCAACTGTAAACTATGAATGCATGCATCTAGAAGCAATGTCTACTGATGCCCATGATTTTGAAATGGCATGATGGTGAGGGGTCCACATACTTTTGGATATATAGGGTAAATTATAAATGAACCATAGCAAATATTTTATGCCAGTAATTCCAAATGAAAACTAGAAGGGGAAAGTTCGTGAACGAACTTTAAGTTGGCTTGAAAAAGCCTGTTAAGTAAGTTAAAACGTTAAATTGGTTGAAACCGGTTGATAGTTGTTTAAATGTTCAACTGGTTTAAAAGTGTTGACGGTTGTTGAAATGTTAAAATGGTTGAAACCGGTTGACGGTTGTTGAAATGTTAAAATGGTTGAAACCGGTTGACGGTTGTTGAAATGATAAAATGGTTGAAACCGGTTGACGGTTGTTGAAATGTTAAATTGGTTGAAACCGGTTGGTAGTTGTTAAAATGATAAAACAGTTGAAACCGGTTGACGGTTGTTGAAATGTTAAAATGGTTGAAACCGGTTGGTAGTTGTTGAAATGTTAAAATGGTTGAAACCGGTTGACGGTTGTTGAAATGTTAAAATGGTTGAAACCGGTTGACGGTTGTTGAAATGTTAAAATGGTTGAAACCGGTTGACAGTTTTTGAAATGTTAAATTGGTTGAAACCGGTTGGTAGTTGTTAAAATGATAAAACGGTTAAAAACTGTTGATAGCTGTTGAAATGTTTAAATGGTTGAAAACTGTTGATAGTTGTTGACATGTTGCGAAAAAGTTGTAAAGCAGAAGCTGTAGTATCCGTGATTGATGGTAATTTGTTGCTATGTGCTAATGTGTCAATGTTAGAGCTACCTTACACTAAGTTCCACTTTACATTTGGTGCTACCTTAAAGAGAGTTCAACCCTAAATTCTGTGCCACCTTAAATTCACTGCTAGGTCATTTGCAGTTCGACCTTAAGTTCTGTGCCTCCTTAAAAAGGTTCCACCTTAAATTCAGTGCCACCTTAAATTTAGTGCAATGTTAGGGTTAGGGCTCCACTGTAAGGTCTGTGCCATCTTAATTTCATTGCTATGTTGATTAAAGTTCCGCCTTAAATTCTATGCCTCCTTTAATTTTGTGCCATGTTAACTGAAGTTCCACCTTAAATTTAGTGCTAGGTTAATTGCAGTTCCACCTTAAAGTCTGTGCAACCTTAAAAGAAGTTCCACCTTAAGTGGTGTGCCACCGTAATTTTGTTTCTATGTTAATTAATGTTCCAAAGCCTGTTAATATAGTTAAAACGTTAAATTGGTTGAAACCGGTTGACAGTTGTTAAAATGATAAAATGGTTGAAAACTGTTGATAGTTGTTGAAATGTTTTGAAGAAGTTGTAAAGTAGAAGCTGTAGTACTCGTGATCGATGGTAATTTGTTGCTAGGTGCTAAGATGTTCATTTTAGTGCTACCTTAAACTAAGTTCCACTTTAAATTTGGTGCTACCTTAAGGAGAGTTCCATCATAAAATTCTGTGCCACCTTAAATTTAGTGCTAGGTTAATTGCAGTTCCACCTTAAAGTCTGTTCCACTTTAAATTTAGTACAATGTCATTTCAAGTTCCACTGTAAGCTCTGTGCCATGTTAATTTCATTGCTATGTTGATTAAAGTTCCGCCTTAAATTCTGTGCCTCCTTTAATTTTGTGCCATGTTAACTGAAGTTCCACCTTAAATTTAGTGCTAGGTTAATTGCAGTTCCACCTTAAAGTCTGTGTCACCTTAAAAGAAGTTCCACCTTAAGTTGTGTGCCACCTTAATTTTGTTTCTATGTTAATTAACGTTCCACCTTAAACACTGTGCCATATTTAGTGCTATGTTAATAGCAGTTCCACCTTAATTTTTTTGCTATATTAATTGTGGTCTCACCTTAAAGTTAGTGACAAGTTAATAGCCGTTCCACCTTTAACATAGCGCTACCTTAACTGAAGTTCCACCTTAAATTTATTGTTATGCTATTGTTAGGTCCACCTTAAATTGAAGTTCCACCTTAAAATTCTGTGCTGTCTTGGTGCAATTCCACCTTAAACGCAGTTAACCCTTAGCAGAGCTGCTGAGAATAAGGCTGTGA